>NC_089276.1:16059479-16149479 GCF_963678975.1 Dysidea avara
CTAACCTGTCTATACAGTCTATAGTGACTAACCTGTCTATACAGTCTATAGTGACTAATCTGTCTATACAGTCTATAGTGACTAATCTGTCTATACAGTCTATAGTGACTAATCTGTCTATACAGTCTATAGTGACTAACCTGTCTATACAGTCTATAGTGACTAACCTGTCTATACGGTCTATAGTGACTAACCTGTCTATACAGTCTATATAGTGACTAACCTGTCTATACAGTCTATAGTGACTAACCTGTCTATACGGTCTATAGTGACTAACCTGTCTATACCGTCTATATAGTGACTAATCTGTCTATACAGTCTATATAGTGACTAACCTGTCTATACAGTCTATAGTGACTAACCTGTCTATACAGTATATAGTGACTAACCTGTCTATATAGTGTATAGTGACTAACCTGTCTATAGACTATATAGACAGGTTAGTCACTATAAACTATATAGACAGGTTAGTCACTATAGATTGACAGGTTAGTTACTATAGACTATATAGACATGTTAGTCACTATAGACTATATAGACAGGTTAGTCACTATAGACTATATATAGACAGGTTAGTCACTATATAGACAGGTTAGTGACTATAGACCGTATAGACAGGTTAGTCACTATAGACTATATATAGACAGGTTAGTCACTATATAGACAGGTTAGTGACTATAGACCGTATAGACAGGTTAGTCACTATAGACTGTATAGACAGGTTAGTCACTATAGACTGTATAGACAGGTTAGTCACTATAGACTATATAGACAGGTTAGTCACTATAGACTGTATAGACAGGTTAGTCACTATAGACTGTATAGACAGGTTAGTCACTATATAGACTGTATAGACAGGTTAGCCACTATAGACTGTATAGACAGGTTAGTCACTATATAGACTGTATAGACAGGTTAGTCACAATAGACTGTATAGACAGGTTAGTCACTATAGACTGTATAGACAGGTTAGTCACTATATAGACTGTATAGACAGGTTAGTCACTATAGACTGTATAGACAGGTTAGTCACTATATAGACTGTATAGACAGGTTAGTCACTATAGACGGTATAGACAGGTTAGTCACTATATAGACCGTATAGACAGGTTAGTCACTATATAGACCGTATAGACAGGTTAGTCACTATAGACTGTATAGACAGGTTAGTCACTATAGACTGTATAGACAGGTTAGTCACTATAGACTGTATAGACAGGTTAGTCACTATAGACTGTATAGACAGGTTAGTCACTATATAGACTGTATAGACAGGTTAGTCACTATAGACTGTATAGACAGGTTAGTCACTATAGACTGTATAGACAGGTTAGTCACTATAGACTGTATAGACAGGTTAGTTACTATAGACTACATAGACAGGTTAGTCACTATAGACTACATAGACAGGTTAGTCACTATAGACTGTATAGACAGGTTAGTCACTATAGACTGTATAGACAGGTTAGTCACTATAGACTGTATAGACAGGTTAGTCACTATAGACTGTATAGACAGGTTAGTCACTATATAGACTGTATAGACAGGTTAGTCACAATAGACTGTATAGACAGGTTAGTCACTATAGACTGTATAGACAGGTTAGTCACTATATAGACTGTATAGACAGGTTAGTCACTATAGACGGTATAGACAGGTTAGTCACTATATAGACCGTATAGACAGGTTAGTCACTATATAGACCGTATAGACAGGTTAGTCACTATAGACTGTATAGACAGGTTAGTCACTATAGACTGTATAGACAGGTTAGTCACTATAGACTGTATAGACATGTTAGTCACTATAGACTGTATAGACAGGTTAGTCACTATATAGACTGTATAGACAGGTTAGTCACTATAGACTGTATAGACAGGTTAGTCACTATAGACTGTATAGACAGGTTAGTCACTATATAGACTGTATAGTCAGGTTAGCCACTATAGACAGTATAGACAGGTTAGTCACTATATAGACTGTATAGACAGGTTAGTCACTATAGACGGTATAGACAGGTTAGTCACTATAGACTGATTAGTCACTATAGACTGTATTGACAGGTTAATTTCCGTTTCTAATAGTATATTAGTTCCGTGTTACGGATAACATCCTGTCTGTAATGCCACTTGTATCAGCTGGTATCCCAACTGGTCATCAGCTGGTTGTTCACTGCATGACGCCTGGAGCGCATATCCTGCACACAAAATACACAGTTACAAACATTTAAACATACTTGTAATGCTGTTGTTTACCAGTAAAGTGGTGCCTGGCCTCTCCACGGACGTTTACTAATCTTTTCCTTCGAGTAATCTGTAATTAAACAAGGGTGTGGTGCCAGGCGTTATATAGAATTACACGTATGGTAAAGTCATCAGCACGAACAGGCATACTTATTATACGGTTGTGCCTTCATTCACAGGCGAATCTATCCCCGCTTAGTTCATGTCTCTAGGCCTCGTAGTTTTCTCAAACATTATTTATTTATTATTTATTTATTTATTCATTCTTTATTAATGATGTAATTTTAACCGCATTTCGTATTATTCTTAGTGCTTGGTTGTATAATAATTGTTTCACAGCAAAATACTGGACAAGATGCAAAAAGTATTTAATTAAATTCTAAGTTCAAAGTTCTACCTGAACCTTTAGAAACTTAGAGTTTTTCTTAATAAGTGAGTTGAACCCAGAATGGCTGCCTTCAACAATGGACCAAGTTTGTGTTTCCCTGGTAACTCATCTAGATGTTTTTGTAAATTCTGTGTATATGAGCCTGTTACTCCTATAACAATAGGAAGAAACTTAATTGTTTGAAGGTTCCAAATTTGCTGCAATTCCAAACAAGGATCGTGGTACTTTTGGATCTTCTCATGCTCCTTCTCCACAATGTTAAAGTCAGCTGGAATTGACACATCTAATAACATTGCAAAATGCTTAACACAATTATGGACAACGATGTCAGGTCTATGGGCAGAAATAACACGGTCAGTTCTAATATCGAAATCCCATAGTATCTTAACACCATTACTCTATGCTACTGGCTGTAGATTGTAAAGCCAGGGCTTTTTACATGTGGGGATTCCATAACATTCACAGATGTGTTTGTGGATCAGTGAGGCAACAGAATTGTGTTGTTTCAAATACTCTGTCGCTGCTAAAGCAGGGCATACACTTAACAGATGATAGATAGTTTCATCAGAGGAATGACACAGCCTGCATGTAGGATCTTCAGCACATTTCAACACTTTAGCATTGTAAGCTTTGGTACGAATAGCTTGGCCTTGAGCAGATGTTATGAAGGCCTATGTTTCCAATTTCAAATGTGTTAATGTCAACCACTTGTACGCATAATCAACCCTTGTCACAGACTCAATTTGACAAGGGAACTGACCATGCAAAGGTTTTTGCTTCCATGCTGACAAACATGACTGTAACCATGAAGACTTAAACTCTGACATTGACACAGTAGGCTTTGGATATAATCCACACTTTTGTAAAGCAAAGATCAATGGCTCAGCACATTTATTTCTCCAAACATAATGGGCTAGTGATTGAGTCTCAACAGCACCCATCTGCTTAACTTTATTATTTAATTAATAACACAGATACACTGGCAATCTGGTACATAATCCCAATACCAACCAAGCATATGGGTAAGGAAAAACAAAAACCTACTACAACATGAACACAACATGTATGAGTCACTTAATGGCTGAATGAGTTAAATAGTGTTTTAATATTTGACAAGTTATTATTATTATTACTAGGCCTGGGGCAAATACAACCAAGTACAATCACCAACGGGAAAACCTACTAATGGGGGCATGTATAAACAGTGCATGGCCAACACAGTGTGTGCAAGTAGAAAAGATGCACAGTAATACAATTCTAGAGGAATTGACTGGCACATGTGTGACCGTCTCAGTGAAAACCTGTCTAGTTCACACAAGCATGTGCATTGAGAAATCGTAATTTAAAAATCTTAAAATTAAGCATGCTACAAGAAAAAATACACAATTTTTCAGAGCAGTGTGTGTGCTGATAGAAATGATACATAGGCATATGTACACATGTAGGCAAGGGAATTTAACTGGCATCAGAAAACCACAATACTAAAACACAACCTACAAGTTAAATTAGCTATATTGAAAGTTTATATTGTAGGTGTGACGTGTCTCTGAAAATGACTCAGCAGTGAAGTAAGGCTATGCACAACAAGGGACATGGTGAAGGCACAATTGGCAAATGATCCCAATCAAGCCAATATGGCACAATAGACTCTGTTGTAACTAGAGGCCACTGGTGATGCGCCAGTATAGCTATCAGCGGTGTGGCATTGGTACTAGTTGGCACAGTGATCACAGTCTACAATATTATGCATGCAGCCATGCACAACATACAGGAGATAGGTACAATTGTTGTATATGCAGCAATGCATCTTCTTGTTTATTACAGGCTAACAGTAGAGTAGTAGTTAGCTAAGCCAGGTGGAAGTTAGCTAAGGCAGGTGGACTCTGAATAGTTCAGCTAGCAAGCAAGATGAAGGGTGAAGATGTACAAGGATTACATTGAAACATACTCATCACCTTGTTGCTCACGAGTGTATCAACTGGTGGTTTACAAGCGCATCAGCTGGTTGTTCATGAGTGTATCGGCTGTTATCCCAACTTGCAACTGGTTGTTCACTGATGCCTGGAGCGCACATAATACACAGTTACAAACATTTAAACATACTTGTAATCTTGTTGTTTACCTGTAAAGTGGCCTCTGGCTCTCCTGAAATCACTCCACAGATGTTTACTAATCTTCTCCTTCGTGAAATCTGTAATTAAGCAAGGGTGTGGTACCGGGAATTATATAGAATTAAACTACAGTCAAGTCATCAGGATGAACAGGCATACTTATTATACGGTTATGCCTTCATTCACAGGTGAATCTATCCCCACTTAGTTCATGCCTCTAGGCCTCGTAGTTTTCTCAAACATTATTTATTTATTTAATTATTTATTTATTCATTCATTCATTATTTATAATGTAATCTTGACCGCATTTCTTATTATTCTTAGTATTTGGTTGTATAATTATTAGCACTTTACAGTGACCGGCACTGAAGGTCTGACAGCAACATGTGCTGCAGCCTTAGGATTACCTAACCTAATTTCAAGGACTTAGACCTAATGACTTGACCTAGTGACTTGACTTAGTGAATGATAAGGTGTAACAGAAAAGGGGCCAAAGTAAGGAAAAAATAGTAGCTGTGCATTTTTACATGCACATGTATAGATTTTTAAGTACACACGTGCCATGTTTTAGTTGCACTGCATGTGTGTGAAGTTGTATTTGAGTAGTACTGTATATTAGCCTGTTTCTCAAATATCCTGTCATAATGGCAGTTAATTTTGACTACTTAATGCATGAAATTAAAAATCCAAAATGCAAAATCCCTCCAACCCCAGGATTCGAACTGCAGGTCACCCAATGTCTAGTCAGGGCCATACTCAGTCTTCCTCCAGGAGGGATGGATTTTCTTCCTTAAACCAAAAGTATTTATTATTAGCACTTTACAGTGACCAGCACTGAATTACAAGTGTGATTGCATTGGCTATTTGAACTACTGTTCTTACTGCCCATTGTATTGCATCGACCATTGTAAAAATATCTGTACCTAGCGCCTTTTAAAATGGCAGAAAGGATACTAGATTGGATGTAAATGACACCAGAATATCTAATGGTATACCTACACTCTAGCTTGATGAGGGTGCAGTGCAAGGCTGGACAAAACTAGAGATGCCATTTTACAAACTTACGCAGTACTGGGTAGGTCACGTGTGTTCTATCAGGATAATAATGTCTAGTTATCATATCATGACATAAATAAATATATAATGATACAAAATATATTCATTATATTCCCAGCACTAGCACATACGTATGTAACAGCCCACAATTTTTCTCACTGTACATTAATGATGTGTACTTTCCTAATCATATTTGCAAAACATACCAATGACGGTAACAGTTAAGGTTTCACTATCACTCCCAATAGGATTAGTTACAGTGCATGTGTATGATCCACTATTTTCTAAAGTAACACTATCAATGGAGTAGTTAGCACGGAACACTGCAGTAGTACTAGTATGCTCCACTGTAGCAATACTAGTGGACTGCAACAGTGGTCCACTATCCTTCCTCCATGTGAATGTGTCTGGAGGAGAACCTCGTGAGGTACAAGATAAAGTGAGGAAAGAACCAACAGCAACTGTTATAGTAGATAATGATGGAAGGTCTATCATTGGGGTAGCTGTGTAGAGAGACAAAAGATGGTTATCAGTAAGGTGATAGGTATCTATCAAGTTACTCACTTCTTCCACTATAGTACACACCCAATTTTGTTGTTTGGTTCATCATTGAACTGTCCAGTATAACACATGTATAAACACCTTCTGTAGCTGGAGTCAAGGATGCTATACACTGCCATAGATTAATCACTCCAATAAAATTCATGAGCCCTGCTATATGTGATTGTATTGGATTAGCTAAAGGCAATTCACACAGTCCATATGGTATTGGAACTCCATTGAAGTACCATAAACCAAGTGCGGTATTATCATCACTACCAGCAGGTCCTAGTCCAGACACACAACGGGCAACCAGACCCATTTCAGTATCTCTAATGTCTGAGTAGTCAGTGAGGAGATTTCTGGTTACAATCTCATTACCACCAGTTAATACTCCAGTCATTGCAATACCTAATGTAAATACAAGCATAGCAATACTGTACATACAGGGCACTTAAATATAGCAAGGCCTAGTAGTGTTACAACAAAAGTGAAAGCAGTAATACACAGAACTTTTAGATGTCAAAAGTGATAGTTCTATTAGAGTAATGTGTGGGTCTATTAGAGTGGTAAAATCATAAAATTTGATTTGTTTGCAAAACTTAATGTTAAATACACTGCTTTAAGATGATTTGCACACAGTGTTAGAGTTGTGAATTTGAACACCAAGTGGTCCCAAGGGGTTCGGATAACTGAAGTTCCACTGTATATGGCTCAGTATGTAGGATGTAGTATGGTGTGTGGGTTGTTCAAAGGCTGCTTCCAGTGTTGCAAATCAGTTGTAAACCAGTTTACAAATGGTTGTAACTGGTTTAGAAATCATACAGCATGATAGTACTGTATAGTAGGGACCACAGATGTGTGGGCATGGCCCATCAAAAAAACATCGTCTAAAACTACCCTCACTTTTCTTTGATGACGATGAAGCAGTATTGGTTAGGTAAGACTAACCCCAAACAAGCTTTCAGATCAACACTTTCAACAATGCAAGTCACTATGAAATTAAAAAAACAGATTCTAAATGGAATTTTCTACTAGCTGACTGACTGACTGAGTAACTGACTGACTGATGCCTTCAGACAATAAGTCTACAGGATTGATTTCTTCACTTTTCGACATCGCTTCAATCGGACTTGTGCCTTTTAGCATACTGCAGTATGTACAATGCATTCTTCATAGACTTACCAGTGTCCTCCTTTGTGTCCCATTCATCTTTACTGACAGTGAAAGCTGTCAATTTGGTGGTAGCATTGGTGGCTTCCCTTCATAATGGAAATCATCTATATTTACATAGTCACTACTTTGATTGCAGAGGTGCTTTTCGAACAGTTCTTGGTTCATAATGCTTTGTAATGGGTTGAACATAGCTGACAACAAAGTGTAATGAATACTTGACTTTTCAGACAATAATTGTGTACGGCACCATTTTTTCTTTTGATGTGGTATGCGTGGGTTCACCAGTCATAATAATTTTATTTACAAAAAAATGTTTAACAAGTATGCAAAAAAATTGGAATTTTCAACTAGAGTAGTGACCATAGCACAATAAAAAGCATTGAAACAAGCTGGAGTAGTGCACAATATTAAATCACAGTAAAACACTAAGAAGTGTCATGTACCTATTTTAGGTCACACAGTTTGGCAACTAATTTGTTCAAAGAAACCATACACTATACCAACACCAGAAGTCACAATACAAGGCAATAAATTTGGCCAACACATTAAGCTGATGAGTCACTCCAAAATGAATACCCATAGCTTCAGTTTGCACTTACTTGTCTGAATGAATGGGAAGCAGTATAGCTACTGGGATAGGTATACATATATGACAGGATTGTTTGCCAAAAAATTAAGTTAACAAAGTCTTTTGCATTGCTACACCACTCAGCAATAATAGCACACCACATACTCATTCATAGGAAATGTGCTGCCAATGAATAAGCTAGATACCAATGAATTGACTAACCAGTAATTACTTTAATGAGTAAAATCATTCCTTAGGCACAGTACTAAGCAATTATGATGTAACCTGGCCTTATCGTCTCATCTGTGTTACAAATGGGAATCTTTACCCATAAAACCCCATACTGTAAAAGCTCTAAAACACCCATTAGGTTTGTATCTGATTTGTAAACGCCCTTGATAAAAGAGTGAATGATCTTGCTATATTTGAGTTAGCTACTTAAGCATTTTCATTAAATGTAAGCAAATCTTGCTATCTAAAGTAATGCGAAAGAACAGAAAAATAAATCCCCTTTAAAGTAAGTTGCCTATATATCATATAAGACATAAGAAATCATTAGACAATAGTTGATGCTCAGCATAGTCAAGTTCTGGATGTTGTGTACTGTATTTTAAAATAATTTTCCAGTTACGCACTGGAGTGTGGACACAGAAGAGAAACCTTGCATAAGGTGTTTACTACAAGCCTAGGAGCCTAAGAAAATAACTAAAGTAACTGTTAAAGTCCAAGGAATACATGTCAAATAATTGTTTTTACAGCTCTATTTTGTTACGCATTCATGGGTTTGTATCTGATTTGTAAACACAATACTTGAGGGCCACAGGCCCAAGGGTCATTCAATGTTGCCTTGATTTTATAGTGTTTTAACTTCAACAAAAAGTAGGGAACAAAAGCCTCATTTGTTTCGTGCATACTCGAATTCCCTTGAATTACAAATGGATAGAGACTAGGCACACATAAAGGAAAACAGTTTGGCCTCCATACAGGGATGGCGGAGAAGTGGGGGGCAAGGGGGGCTGCAGCTCCTGTGAATAAAATTATGGGGGGCTTAGCCCCTCTAAAATTATCTGTAGCTGTGATGGAGAGCCTAGCTTAATAGCATCGTTTGAGATACTCTAATAGAGCAGTCAAGATCTAGATACGCTAATAGAGCAGTCACAGTTTTCTTTGAGGAGCAGTGCAGCAAGCTATGTATGTAGTTATAAATAAGGAGATACAGTGTAGTTGGTAGAGGGCAACTATTGCCAGCAGGTAATGATCTTTTTTTTTTGGTCTTTAATTTACAACTCAGCTATTACATCACCAAGCAAGCTAGACCTCCAGCCCCCTAAATATAGGTGTCTCCGCTGCCTCTGCTTCCATATAATAACACTATTGTTTGTTATAGCATATAGCAGTACACATGCGACTGTTCTGAGCCTGTTCTATAAGAGAATCTTAATTTATATTTTTCCGGTTTAATGTTAACCTCAGACCTGCAGAGATTTCAATGTCCAGACATTCAGTAGCTATCTAACTTTATTTATCAACAGAGCTTCCAAAGGCATAGCCATTGCCTTCCAATAATCATAATTATCTTTATCACAAAATCAGATGGTGAGACACATTACATAACACCAAATTCAATGATTGAAGCGCAGCTAAACTGCTTTGCCATGCTTTGGTGTATGACTGCATGTGTCCAATAAAACCACTATGAAAAGCATTCATCCCATTGAGCGTATCAAGACACACGGTAGTGTGTCGTGCGGCCCAAGAAGCCGGCGCGTAACACCCGTGAGTATATTGACAGGAAGAAAGAAAACGCAATTTTCGCACCTCCGTAGCTCTGTGCTTCCTTGATGAAACAAGACGATTTTTGCTGTGGACATGCCCCCCAACTGTAGCACTCCACATTCCAAATTTGAGCGAAATCGCTTCGCGCGTTTCCGAGATATGCGACTTCAAAAATTGGCTCAGTTTCTTCGTTTTTTTTTTCTTCTTCTTATTTTTCTTTTTCTTGTCGCACACTTACAAAAACTGCTATAAAACTCGCACGCCATATCCGATTGCCTTGAAATTTGGCACACAGAAGGGGTATATAAAGGCGCATCTCTGTACCAACTTTGGCTGGAATACGATAAACAGGCAAAGAGTTATGAGCGATTATTCACGAAAATTAACACCAATATGTTGTCACGCCTACAGGGTAAACCGCGTATGGGAAGAAGCTGAAAATCGGTGGGTGAATAGGTTAACTATTGAACCTCAAACCTTATGTGGTTTGAAAGAAATCGAGCTAAAAACCAGGAAGATACAACGAAAAAACCAACAGTGTGTAACAATTACGCAATCGAGATTAGCTAATAAAAAACGACTGATTGCCACGCCTACCAGGTAAACCGCTTGGGGTAATGCTTTGAAAATCGCTGTACAGATGGAGTTATCATCTTAGAAAGGCTCTTCAATGGTGTAGAAGAATCAGACTTAAAACCACGGAGTTATAACACGAAATCCAACTTAGTGTAGCAAGTGCGAGATCGAGATACTCTAATAGAGCAGTCATCCTAATAGAGCAGTCATCCTAATAGAGCAGTCACCCGAAGAGAATTCAAGAGATCAGCTAGAAACAAGTAACCTGCATAGAGATCAGCTACAAACAAGCCACCCTGTAGAGAGATCAGCCACAAACAATTCACCCTGTAGAGAGATCAGCTAGAAGAAGTTACCTTGTAGGGAATTCATGCAACTATAGAAAGAGATAATTCAGCTAGAAGAAATCACCTTGTAGAGTTCAGCTACAAAGAAACCACAATGTAGAGAGTTCAGATACAAAGAAACCACCATGTAGAGAATTCGTTTACAAACAAGTCACCCTATAGAAAGATCAGCTAGAAGAAGTTACCTCATAGAGAGTTCAGTTACAAAGAAACCACCATGTAGAGAATTCAATTCAATTCAATTCAATTATTAGCTTTATAGTGCAATGTTACAGCTGTACATGGTTGTACAACAATAAAAGTGAGTTTATATACAATTGCACTAAAAGTAATCTGGTAAGTACCAGATCCCATAACTTAAATTAAGTACTTATCATTACCTATATAATTACAATTAGCTGCTGAATGCATTAAAGTTAGGTGGCTTGGGATGTTTGGAGCAGATGCTACAAGGACATGTAAAATGGAAACTATGCTGGTTGTCTGGATCGAAGTTTCTTGTAAAATGCTGCCATAGGATTTTAGTTAGTTGAAATTTAATGGTAATAAAGGGTTGAGTTAGGTCAATTACTGGCAAGCTGTTGAAGGTTCGAGAAAGTCTGTTGAAGTAGAAGTTTTTTTGTTGATTAGATGATGTAAAAACATGTTCAAGTTTGTTACTGGAAGAAGACCTAGTAGAATGATGACAGAATTTGATAAAGGTCTGGATGTTGAAATGATCAGATGGATTTTGAATTGATTTTATGAAAAACAGAATGTCACACTGGTCATAAATATACATTAATGGTAGTAGGTTGAGCTTGATAAGGCGAGTTTTACAATCAGAAACATAATCGTTGAGGATGTATTTGGTAGCTCGGCGCTGTATTCTTTCAAGAGCAGAGATATCTTGGATAAGGTAGGGATACCACAATGGGGAACAATACAGAAGCTGAGACCTTACTAGTGCTATGTACAGAGTTCTTTTAGTTGTAGTGTTAATAGAATGGCTGAATGTACGTCTAAGCAATCCTAGGGTTCGATAAGCTTTGGATGAAATGTGGTAATTCATTTACAAATTAGTGACCTTGTAGAGACTTCAGCTAGAAGAAGTTACCTTGTAGATAGTTCAGCTACAAAGAAACCATTCTTTAAAGAGCTCAGCTGCAAACAAATCACCTGTAAAGAATTCAGCTACAAATAAATCACCCTGTAGAAAGATGAGCTAGAAAAAGTTACCTTGTAGAGAGTTCAGTTACAAAGAAACCACCATGTAGAGAATTCAGCTACAAACTAGTGACCCTGTAAAGACATCAGCTAGAAGAAGTTACCTTGAGAGAGTTCAGCTACAAAGAAACCATTATTTAAAGAGCTCAGCTGCAAACAAATCACCTATATACAATTCAGCTACAAACAAATCACCATGTAGAGAGATCAGCTAGAAGAAGTTAACTTGTAGAGAGTTCAGCTACAAACAAATCACCCTGTATAGAGATCAGCTAGAAGAAGTTACCTTGTAGAGAGTTCAGCTACAAAGAAACCACCATGTAGAGAGTTCAGCTGCAAAGAAATCACCCTGTAGAAAATTCTGCCACAAACAAATTGCCCTGTATAGAGAGATCAGTTAGAAGAAGTTACCTTTTAGAGAGTTCAGCTACAAAGAAACCATTCTGTAAAGAGCTCAGCTGCAAACAAATCACCTGTACAGAATTCAGCTACAAACAAATCACCCTGTAGAGAGATCAGCTAGAAGAAATTACCTTGTAGAGAGTGAAGCTACAAACAAATCACCCTATTGAAAAATCAGCTTGTAGAAATCACCTTGTAGAAAGTTCAGTTACAAAGAAACCATTCTGTAAAGAGCTCAGCTGCAAACAAATCACCCTGTAGAGAGATCAGCTAGAAGAAGTTAACTTGTAGAGAGTTCAGCTACAAAGAAACCATCATTTAGAAAGTTCAGCTTCAAACAAATCACCTGTAGAGAGTTCAGCTACAAACAAATCTCCCTGTAGAGAGATCAGCTAGAAGAAGTTACCTTGTAGAGAGTGAAGCTACAAACAAATCACCCTATTGAAAAATCAGCTAGAAGAAGTCACCTTGTAGAAAGTTCAGTTACAAAGAAACCACCATGTAGAGAGTTCAGTTACAAACTAGCCACCTTGTAGAGACATCAGCTAGAAAAGTTACCTTGTAGAGAGTGAAGCTACAAAGAAACCATTCTGTAAAGAGCTCAGCTGCAAACAAATCACCTGTACAGAATTCAGCTACAAACAAATCACCCTGTAGAGAGATCAGCTAGAAGAAGTTAACTTGTAGAGAGTTCAGCTACAAAGAAACCATCATTTAGAAAGTTCAGCTTCAAACAAATCACCTGTAGAGAGTTCAGCTACAAACAAATCTCCCTGTAGAGAGATCAGCTAGAAGAAGTTACCTTGTAGAGAGTGAAGCTACAAACAAATCACCCTATTGAAAAATCAGCTAGAAGAAGTCACCTTGTAGAAAGTTCAGTTACAAAGAAACCACCATGTAGAGAGTTCAGCTACAAACTAGCCACCTTGTAGAGACATCAGCTAGAAAAGTTACCTTGTAGAGAGTTCAGCTACAAAGAAACTATTCTGTAAAGAGCTCAGCTGCAAACAAATCACCTGTACAGAATTCAGCTACAAACAAATCACCCTGTAGAGAGATCAGCTAGAAGAAATTACTTTGTAGAGAGTTCAGCTACAAAGAAACCACCATGTAGAGAGTTCAGCTGCAAAGAAATCACCCTGTATAAAATTCTGCCACAAACAAATTGCCCTGTAGAAAGATCAGTTAGAAGAAGTTACCTTTTAGAGAGTTCAGCTACAAAGAAACCATTCTGTAAAGAGCTCAGCTGCAAACAAATCACCTGTACAGAATTCAGCTACAAACAAATCACCCTGTAGAGAGATCAGCTAGAAGAAATTACTTTGTAGAGAGTTCAGCTACAAAGAAACCACCATGTAGAGAGTTCAGCTGCAAAGAAATCACCCTGTATAAAATTCTGCCACAAACAAATTGCCCTGTAGAAAGATCAGTTAGAAGAAGTTACCTTTTAGAGAGTTCAGCTACAAAGAAACCATTCTGTAAAGAGCTCAGCTGCAAACAAATCACCTGTACAGAATTCAGCTACAAACAAATCACCCTGTAGAGAGATCAGCTAGAAGAAATTACCTTGTAGATAGTTCAGCTACAAACAAATCACCCTTAGAAAGATCAGTTAGAAGAAGTTACTTTGTGGAGAGTTCAGCTACAAAGAAACCATTCTGTAAAGAGCTCAGCTGCAAACAAATCACCTGTACAGAATTCAGCTACAAACAAATCTCCCTGTAGAGAGATCAGCTAGAAGAAGTTACCTTGTAGAGAGTGAAGCTACAAACAAATCACCCTATTGAAAAATCAGCTAGAAGAAGTCACCTTGTAGAAAGTTCAGTTACAAAGAAACCACCATGTAGAGAGTTCAGCTACAAACTAGCCACCTTGTAGAGACATCAGCTAGAAAAGTTACCTTGTAGAGAGTTCAGCTACAAAGAAACTATTCTGTAAAGAGCTCAGCTGCAAACAAATCACCTGTACAGAATTCAGCTACAAACAAATCACCCTGTAGAGAGATCAGCTAGAAGAAATTACTTTGTAGAGAGTTCAGCTACAAAGAAACCACCATGTAGAGAGTTCAGCTGATAAGAAATCACCCTGTATAAAATTCTGCCACAAACAAATTGCCCTGTAGAAAGATCAGTTAGAAGAAGTTACCTTTTAGAGAGTTCAGCTACAAAGAAACCATTCTGTAAAGAGCTCAGCTGCAAACAAATCACCTGTACAGAATTCAGCTACAAACAAATCACCCTGTAGAGAGATCAGCTAGAAGAAATTACCTTGTAGATAGTTCAGCTACAAACAAATCACCCTTAGAAAGATCAGTTAGAAGAAGTTACTTTGTAGAGAGTTCAGCTACAAAGAAACCATTCTGTAAAGAGCTCAGCTGCAAACAAATCACCTGTACAGAATTCAGCTACAAACAAATCACCCTGTAGAGAGATCAGCTAGAAGAAATTACATTGTAGATAGTTCAGCTACAAACAAATCACCCTGTAGAAAGATCAGTTAGAAGAAGTTACTTTGTAGAGAGTTCAGCTACAAAGAAACCATTTTGTAAAGAGCTCAGCTGCAAACAAATCACCTGTACAGAATTCAGCTACGAACAAATCACCCTGTAGAGAGATCAGCTAGAAGAAGTTACCTTGTAGATAGTTCAGCTACAAACAAATCTCCCTGTAGAGAGATCAGCTAGAAGAAATTATCTTGTAGAGAGTTCAGCTACAAAGAAATCATCATGTGGAGAGTTCAGCTGCAAAGAAATCACCACTGCCCAAATTTCAAGGCAATAGCTCTTTCCATTCTGAAGTTATCAATTGTCAAAGTTGGCAAATTGGATGTGTGTGGAAGGCCCCTTTTCGCAAATCCGGTCCCATATGTATTATATATATAATTTGTACATTTACTGATAAAATATTTAAAGTACATCTACTTCATCTTTTCTTCTTCCTGTAGTAAAGAAAAAAAACATAGGTTAAAAAAGTCCCAAAGCTGGCCATAGGCCGGCTTTGGGGTATACAAATACAAAAAGAAATGAAATCTAATCCAAAACAGCCAAGCTGTAAAAAAAGTGTGCGGCCCTTGAAAAGGCTATGGTGAAAAAAGATGTGAAATCCAAGGTGGCGGCCAAGAAATGGCTGTGATGGTAGGTTAATGGTAAAAATTTTAATAACGACAATTCAGGTGAATTTTTGTGCCGCTTCACAAAATTTACCTGAATTGTCATTATTAAAATTTTTACCATTAACCTACCATCACAGCCATTTCTTGGCCGCCACCTTGGATTTCACATCTTTTTTCACCATAGCCTTTTCAAGGGCCGCACACTTTTTTTACAGCTTGGCTGTTTTGGATTAGATACTATTATTATTACTAAAGCTTTACAGTGATCAGCACTGAAGGTCTGACAGTAACATGTGCTGCAGCCTTTGGATTACCTAACCTAGCAAAACTGGAACTGAAAACCTAAGAACAGTACTTGACCTAACCAACAATAAGGTGTAACAGAAAAGGGCCAAAGAAAGCTTATAGCAAGGCTGTAGTACATTGTTTCTACTCATTGTCAGGAATCATGTCACTATCTGAAACAAGTAAGCCCTTGACTTTGTTTCTGTTATAGCAGAACTTATACTTATTGTGTGCAGAAATTTACCCCATTATACTGCTAACAAGCACATGAAAAAAATTGGAATTTTCAACTAGAGTAGGGACCATAGTACATCGATAAAAAGTGCTGAAACAAGTTGGAGTAGTCCATGATATTAAATCACAGTAAAACAATAAGAAGTGTTATATCCCTACTGTGCTCAAGATACATAACAGAAATGCACAGTAGGGATATAACACTTCTTATTGTTTTACTGTGATTTAATATCATGGACTACTCCAACTTGTTTCAGTACTTTTTATTGATGTGCTATGGTCCCTACTCTAGTTGAAAATTCCTAATTTTTTCGTGTACTTGTTTGTTAACTTTTTTTGTAAATAATTTTATTATGACTGGTGAACCCACGCATACCGCATCTGAAATGGCGCCGTGCGTCCCGGCTATATCAATTATCGTCTGAAAAGTGAAGTATCCATTACGCTTCATTGTCGGCTATGTTCAACCCGTTACACAGCAATACGAATCAAGAACTGCTTGAAAAGCGCCTTTGCAATCAAAATAGCCACTGTGATAAATACGGACAATTTCTGTTTCGAAGGGAAGCCATCATGTGCTCGTGCCAAATCAACACCTTTCCCTGTCAGCAAAGATGAATGGGACACAAAGGAGGACACTGGTAAGTCCATGAAGAATGCATTGTATGTACTGCAGTATGCCAAAAGGCACCTGTTGGGCCGAAACGACGTCGAACGGTGAAAAAATCAAGCCCGTAGCCTTACCCGTTATCGAGTTACACTTGTCTGAAGGCATCAGTCAGTTACTTACTTACTCAGTCAGTAGAAAATTCCATCGAATAACAAATTTTTAAAATTCTGTAGCATTATGGCAGCATTATACTTTTCATCTCCCATTATGCCTAAATTTACAAGTACACAGAAAACATTGGAATTTTCAACTAGAGTAGGGACCATAACACATCGATAAAAAGTACTGAAACAAGCTGGAGTAGTGCACGATATTAAAACATAGTATAACAATAAGAACTTTTATATCCCTACTGTGCATTTCATTATGGTATCTTGAGCACAGTAGGGATATAACACTTCTTATTGTTTTACTGTGATTTAATATCGTGCACTAATCCAGCTTGTTTCAGTACTTTTTATCAATGTGTTATGGTCCCTACTCTAGTTTAAAATTCCAATTTTTTCTATGTACTTGTTTATTAACTTTTTTGTAAATAATTATTATAACTGGTGAACCCACGCATACTGCATCTGAAATTGTGCTGCACGCCCCAATTATCGTCTGAAAAGTGAAGCATCCATTGTACTTTGTTGTCAGCTATGTTCACCCCATTACGTATCATTTTGAATCAAGAATTGTTCGAAAAGCACCTCAGTTATCCATGTATACCAAAAGAAATGGTGCTTCATGCCCCAGTTATATCAATTATCATCTGAAAAGTGAAGTATCCATTACACTTTGTTGTCAGCTATGTTCAACCCGTTACACAGCAGTACGAATCAAGAACTGTTTGAAAAGCACCCCTGCTATCAAAATAGCCCCTATGAAAAATACAGACGATTTCCATTACGAAGGGAAGCCATCATGTGCTATTGCCAAATCAACACTTTTCGCTGTCAGCAAAGGTGAATGGGAGACAAAGGAGGACACTGGTAAGTCCATGAAGAATGAATTGTATGTACTGCGGTAAGCCAAAAGGCACCTGTTGGGAGGAAGTGATGTCGAACAGTGAAAAAATCAAGCCTATAGCCTTAGCCATTATCAAGTTACGCTTGTCTGAAAACATCAGTCAGTCAGTCAGTCAGTTACTTACTTACTCAGTCAGTCAGTCAGCAGAAAATTCCGTTAATAAATTATCTTTATAATTCCGTAGCAACTTGTTGAAAGTGTTTCGAGTTGATCTGAAAGCTTGTTTGGGCTTAGTTTTACCTAACCCATACTGCCTCATTATCATCAAGGGAAATTGAGGCTGTTTTTTTGGGTGATATTATTTTGTGGGCCATGCCTACTCCTTTGTGGTCCCTACTATACAGTTACTATAGTACTGTATGATGCCAGCATAATCAATGCAAGCCTATCCATGAAGACATGCAAAATATTTTTATGATACTGTTTTAGTAGCAGCATTGTGGCAGTCACCGCAGGAGATCTCCACTATACAGTACTATCATACTGTGCGACAAACATGCATAAAAAGCATTATACATAAACACTAAATGATCAATTAAATTAGTTAGTAAAGTCTTAGTACAAAGTACATATGCATGTACCTGATATACGAAGTGTTAGTGGTCCACTGGTATAGTTAACACCACCAATGGTTACAGCACAAGTGATAGTACCAGCATCCTCTGCAGTAAGGTCATCACCAGTTACACTTTGTGAAGTCTGGCCAGTAGGAAAACACGTTGGATTACCACTGTTACTACTAGGATGAGTGTAACATCCTGTAGTGTTCCACTGATAGTTGGTCACTGTAAACGATGGCCCATTACGTGATGTCACCATACATATCAGAGTGACACTACTCAATATGGGATAGTCAAATGTGTTAGTAGAACCACTAACTGGTGTGCCAGCTGGATTACTCATTATAGTGACCAAAGGAGCTGTAAAAAGCATGATAATATATGCAATGTATAATGTATGTATATGTAAACCAGGTAATAGCTATTTTGTACACTACGACAGAGTAGTGGCTCATCATGAAAATTAATGCAGTAATATTGTGTAGTGTGTTCATGTTTTGCTGTATTTTTGGTACAGTTATTGCATGTTTTAATTAAAATCTGATCCAAAACAGCCAAGCTGTAAATGGCACCATATTCACCTGAATTGTTGTTATTAAATTTTTTACCACTAACCTACCATCACAGCCATTTCTTGGCCACCACCTTGGATTTCACATCTTTTTTCACCATAACTTTTTTGAGGGCCTCACTTTTTTTACAGCTTGGCTATTTTGGATTAGATATCACTTCTTTTTGTATTTGTATACCCCAAAGCCGGCCATAGGGCAGTTTTGGGGTTCTTTTAAACCTATTTTTTCTTTACCACAGGAAGAAGAAAAAGATAAAGCAGATTTTTAATACTTTAACTATTTCTAATTTTATCAGTAAATATAATACATATATTCATTATGTACCAATTATTCACTTGTTTGCAGCTGATCTCTCTACTGCATGGGTGACTTGAAATGTAGCTGAACCTCCACAGGGTTATCTGTTTATAGTTGAACTCATGACAGGGTGATTTGTTTGCAGATGAAGTTTCTACAGGGTGGGTGATTTGTTTGTAACTGAACTCTAAAGGGTGATTTTGTTTGTAGCTGAACTCTCTACAAGGTGATTTGTTTGTAGCTGATCTTTCTACGGAGTGATTTGTTTCTAGCTGATCTCTCTACAGGGTGATTTGTTTGTAGCTGATCTTTCTACGGAGTGATTTGTTTCTAGCTGATCTCTCTACAGGGTGACTTGTTTATACAGTAGTTGAACTTTCTACAGGGTGGTTTCTTTGTAGTTGAACTCAATTTGTTTCTTGCTGATCTCTCTACAGGGTTACTTTGTCTGGCTGATCTCTTTAAAGGGTGATTTGTTTTTGTAGCTGAATTCTCTACAGGTAACTGGTTTGTAGCTGATATCTCTACAGGGTGATCTGTTTGTAGCTGAAATATCTACAGGGTGATTTGTTTGAGGCTGAATTCTCTACAGGGTGACTTGTTTCTAGCTGATCTCTATATAGGGTAACTTGTTTGTAGTTGAGCTGCTGAACTCTCTACAAGGTGCCTTCTTCTAGCTGATCTCTCTACAGGGTGACTTGTATCTAGCTGAAATCTCTACAGGGTCTACAGGGTGGATTCTATGTAGCTGAACTCTCTACAAAGTTAACTCTTCTAGCTGATCTCTCTACAGGGTGACTTGTTTCTCTCTAATCTCTCTACATTGTGATTTATTTCTAACTGAATTCTCTACAGGGTGATCTGTTTGTAGCTGAACTCGCTACATGACGTGTTTGTATCTGACACTCGCTGCAGGGTGATTTGTCTGTAGTTGAACTCTCTACAGGGTGGTTTTTTGTAGCTGAACTCTCTACAAAGCAGCTTCTTCTAACTGATCACTCTACAGAATAACTTGTTTCTAGCTGACCTCTCTACATGGTGATCTGTTTGTAGCTGAGCTCTCTACAGGGTGATCTGTTTGTAGCTGAACTCTCTACAGGGTGATTTGTTTCTAGCTGATCTCTCTACAGGGTGACTTGGTTCTAGCTGATCTAATAGGGTGATTTGTTTCTAGCTGAACTCTCCACATGGAGACTTGATTCTAGCTGATCTCTCTGTATGCAGGGTAAATCATTTTAAGCTAATTTCTCGACAGGGTGACTTGTGTCTAGCTGATCCATCTACAGGGTGATTTGTTTGTAGCTAAATTTTCTACAAGTAATTTGTTTGTAACTGAACTCTTTACAGGGTGACTTGTTTGTAGCTGATCTCTCTACAGGGTGAGTTTTTTCTAGCTGAACTCTCTACAGAGTGATTTGCTTTTAGCTGATCTCTCTACAGGGTGACTTGTTTCTAGTTGAACTCTCTACAGGGTGACGTGTATAGCTGAACTCTGTACAAGGTGGTTTGTTTGTGGTTGAACTCTCTACAGGGTGAATTGGTTTTAAGCTGATCTCCCTACAGGGTGATTTGTAATGGTCTGAATCACTAGAGCGGTTTATTTGTGGTTGCATGGTGACTGTTCTATTAGGCAGCTGAATGCTCTGTTAGGGTGACTGTTCTATTAGAGTATCTCTATCTTGCTATCGCTATATGTAGTTTGCTTTCGAAAGTGGTGTGTACTCTGATTCTTCTGTACTACTGCAAGGACTTTCTATGATGATTGTTCCAATTACATACCGATTGCTCTAAGCAGTTTGTCTGGTAGGTGTGAAAACTAATAATTTTTTATTCATAAAATTCGATCACGTAATTGTGACACAGGTCGGGATTTGTGTCATATCTCCATCATCTTTATCTTGATTTCTGTCAAACCACAAAAGGCACTCCTACGATGGTTACTTCATCCACATAGCAACTGTCAACTCATTCCTCCGAAGGTTTACCCTGTGGATGTGACAGACATTCAACCTTATTTTACATGAATAATTGCCACAACTCTGTGAGTTTTGCTAGTATTTGGCACCAAATTCACTTACATCATCATTGTTAATTTTTTCCCATTAACTTAGAATCATAACCATTTTAGGCTGCCACCTTGCATTTCACTCAGTAGTTCTTTTTCACCTAGGCCGTTTTAGGTTGCACCCTTTTTTACAGCTTGGCTGTTTTGGTATAGAATCTGATATCATTTCTTTCTCAAAATTGCATATCTCAAGACTGCATGGTCATAGGCTGGCTTTGGAACTCAATTTTTATCATTTATCACATGAAGAAAAGTGCAGACCTCTTCATAGTGTGGTGTATAATTATGTCCATTTGAACGTTGGTGCAAGCCTAGCTGTACTTGACTAGAAATAGTGTGTACATATGCTATAACATTGTCACACTACAGTATACTTCTGGCACTTGCTCCATTTATACTACAGTACCTTGGTGTAAGTATCTCCCTGTAGAGAGCTCAGCTACAACAAGAGAGTTCAACTACAACAAGTCGTCCTGTAGAGAGTTCAGTACAAAAGAATTCACCACCATGTAGAGAATTCAGCTCCAACAAACAAGTCAGTGGCTACCAAGATTTGAATGTACACATAACAGACAGTGATGGCCAACATACATCATCATGACATTGAGTGATGATTGACACAGACAACACACAGGATAACTTGTAGCTGGGCCCTCTACAGGATGACTTTGCTTGTAACTGAACTCTCAACTGGGTGACTTGTTTGTAGATGTATGCTCTACCAGGTGACCTTTTTGTAGCCGAACTCTTTACTGGGTGACTTGTTTGTAGCTGAAATCTTTACAGGGTGACTTCTATTGTATGTACATAGCTGAACTCACTATAGGGTTGGTGGTCATCAACACACTGTCAGTCAACACAGTGATGGCTGACATAACGCACACAGTGACATTCAACATAACACACAATGATAACACACAGTGACATTCAACATAACACACAGTGATAACACAAACAGTGACAGTTGACAACACAAACAGTGATGGTCGTCAACACAGTGACAGTCAACATGTTCAACACCCTGACAGTCAACACAGTGATGGTTGACATAACACATATGGGAGAGGTGCCACACACCCACAAGTTATTTTTTGTTTACACTACAATGTACAGTAACTCTGCTTAGTTGATGAGAAAGTTTCATTGGTACAAAACGTCATGGATTATGTAGGAATACAGTTACTGTATGCAAGAATCATTTGCAGATATGTGATAAGTCATTCAGGTGGTGCACAAGTTGTATTTAACCTATGCTTATCTAACTAGAATCTGGCAGCCACTCAAGCTACTCTAGATTATGTAGACAACTTACTATGTATCATAAAACAGGTCATTCCTTTGTATTTGCAACTTGACAACTTACGTACAATAATTTTTTATAAGAGAGAGAGAGATTTGTATTGAAGATGCTTCAGGTTATACAACTAGATGTGAAAAGAATGATCACAAAATTATATTTTGATGTGATAAAATTGCAATAATATTGAAATACAATAATTAATATTTAAATACAATGTACGGAGCTTAAACTAACCACACTCAATAGGATATTATTAGTCGATGGGCACGGAATGCAGTAAAAGTGACTCATACATTGCCACGGAGTAGCACTGCCAGTGGATCTGTTCCCATTTGCCATTGTGTCCCATTAATGCAAAAGAAATGGCCTAAGATCCACCATTTGAACATGATGGCATCACTGTGATGAACAGATTGGTACTGAAAAATGATCTGTGCCATATTGCTGACATAGTTTCCCTGTGAACGAGTGGGAAAGTAGGAGAGCTTTCCATTTGTGTCCTCCTTCATTTGGAAGTGATTTGGGTGGAAAGGGGTCCAAAATTGGACCACTCATCATTTTGTTCCATTTTATAACACCCCCTCCCACCCTCCACCTCTATTACAACCAACTGTGATCAAGACACACGGTAATGTGTTGTGCGGCCCAAGAAGCCGGCGCGTAACACCCGTGAGTATATTGACAGGAAGAAAGAAACTGCAATTTTCGCACATGCGTAGCTCTGTGCTTCCTTGATGAAACAAGACGATTTTTGCTGTGGACATGTCCCCTAACCGCAGCACTCCACATTCCAAATTTGAGCGAAATCGCTTCGCGCGTTCCCGAGATATGCGACTTCAAAAATTGGCTCAGTTTCTTCGTTTTTTTTCTTCTTATTTTTCTTTTTCTTGTCACACACTTACAAAAACTGCTATAAAACTCGAACGCCATATCCGATTGCCTTGAAATTTGGCACACAGAAGGGGGATATAAAGGCGCATCTTGGTACCACCATTGGCTGGAATACGATAAACAGGCAAAGAGTTATGAGCGATTATTCACGAAAAATAACACCAATATGTTGTCACGCCTACAGGGTAAACCGCGTATGGGAAGAAGCTGAAAATCGGTGGGTGAATAGGTTAACTATTGAATCTCAAACCTTTTGTGGTTTGAAACAAATCGAGCTAAAAACCAGGAAGATACAACGAAAAAACCAACAGTATGTAACAATTACGCAATCGAGATTAGCTAATAAAAAAAAGACTGCTTTCCACGCCTACCAGATAAACCGCTTGGGGTAATGCTTTGAAAATCGTTGTACAGATGGAGTAATCATCTTAGAAAGGCTCGTCAATGGTGTAGAAGAATCAGACTTAAAGCCACGGAGTTATAACACGAAATCCAACTTGGTGCAGCAAGTGCAAGATCGAGATACTCTAATAGAGCAGTCATCCTAATAGAGCAGTCACCCTGAAGAGAATTCAAGAGATCAGCTAGAAACAAGAAACCTGTATAGAGATCAGCTACACACAAGTCACCCTGTAGAGAGATCAGCTAGAAGAAGTTACCTTGTAGGGAGTTCATGCAACTATGGAAAGGGATAGTTCAGCTAGAAAAAATCACCTTGTAGAGTTCAGCTACAAAGAAACCACCATGTAGAGAGTTCAGCTACAAACAAATCGCCCTGTGGAGAGATCAATAGAAGAAGTTACCTAGCAGAGAGTTCAGCTACAAAGAAACCATCATGTAGAGAGTTCAGCTACAAACAAATCTCCCTGTAGAGAGATCAGTTAGAGGAAGTTACCTTGTAGAGAGTTCAGCTACAAAGAAACCATCATGTAGAGAGTTCAGCTACAAACAAATCTCCCTGTAGAGAGATCAGCTAGAAGAAGTTACCTTGTAGAGAGTTCAGCTTCAAACAAATCACCCTGTAGAGACATCAGCTAGAAGAAGTTACCTTGTAGAGAGTTCAGCTACAAAGAAACCATTCTTTAAAGAGCTCAGCTGCAAACAAATCACCTGTACAGAATTCAGCTACAAATAAATCACCCTGTAGAAAGATGAGCTAGAAAAAGTTACCTTGTAGAGAGTTCAGAAACCACCATGTAGAGAATTCAGCTACAAACTAGTGATGCTGTAAAGATATCAGCTAGAAGAAGTTACCTTGAGAGAGTTCAGCTACAAAGAAACCAATCACCATGTAGAGAGATCAGCTAGAAGAAGTTTGCTAGTAGAGAGTTCAGCTACAAAGAAACCATCATTTAGAGAGTTCAGCTTCAAACAAATCACCTGTAGAGAGTTCAGCTACAAACAAATCTCCCTGTAGAGAGATCAGCTAGAAGAAGTTATCTTGTAGAGAGTTCAGCTACAAACAAATCACCCTGTAGAAAGATCAGCTAGAAGAAGTCACCTTGTAGAAAGTTCAGTTACAAAGAAACCACCATGTAGAGAGTTCAGCAACAAAGAAACCATTCTGTTTAGAGCTCAGCTGCAAACAAATCACCTGTACAGAATTCAGCTACAAACAAATCACCCTGTAGAGAGATCAGCTAGAAGAAGTTACCTTGTAGAGAGTTCAGCTATAAAGAAACCACCATAGAGAGAGTTCAGCTTAGGCACCGGCCTATTATGCCCGAAATTTTACCTATTATGCTTTTGAGCATTGCTAAAAAATTAAGCCTATTATGCTCAAAATTATGCTTTTAAGATCAAAATTATGCTCTAAAAGTGACTGTTTTATTAAAGTATATCAGCCTTTCCTGACTGCTCTATTAGAGTAAGTGACTGCTCTATTAGAGTAAGTGACTGCTCTATTAGAGTATCTCGATCTTATTTCTGCAAAGTGTGAATAACCAACAAAGAAACGGTTTAATAAGTTGTATTACGTGTTTTTGATTATAAAATGCACTAATAATACTATTGGCAGTGAATATTTGCTTTCTTTCAGGCGCGCGTATTGCGCATTTAATTAATTTTTCAAACATCGTCCCTATTATGCTGGCATTATGCTTGATGCTTTTGGCCACCTATTATGCTTTAAATTATGCCGGCATAATCGGCCGGTGCCTAGTTCAGCTGCAAAGAAATCACCCTGTATAAAATTTTGCCACGAACAAATTGCCCTGTAGAAAGATCAGTTAGAAGAAGTTACCTTGTAGAGAGTTCAGCTACAAAGAAACCATTCTGTGAAGAGCTCAGCTGCAAACAAATCACCTGTACAGAATTCAGCTACAAACAAATCACCCTGTAGAGAGATCAGCTAGAAGAAATTACTTTGTAGAGAGTTCAGCTACAAAGAAACCACCATGTAGAGAGTTCAGCTGCTAAGAAATCACCCTGTATAAAATTCTGCCACAAGCAAATTGCCCTGTAGAAAGATAAGTTAGAAGAAGTTACCTTGTAGATAGTTCAGCTACAAACAGATCTCCCTGTAGAGAGATCAGCTAGAAAAAATTACCTTGTAGAGAGTTCAGCTACAAAGAAACCACCATGTAGAGAGTTCAGCTGCAAAGAAATCACCCTGTAGAAAATTCTGCCAGAAACAAATTGCCCTGTAGAAAGATCAGTTAGAAGAAGTTACCTTTTAGAGAGTTCAGCTACAAAGAAACCATTCTGTAAAGAGCTCAGCTGCAAACAAATCACCTGTACAGAATTCAGCTATAAACAAATCACCCTGTAGAGAGATCAGTTAGAAGAAGTTACCTTGTAGAGAGTTCAGCTACAAAGAAACCATCATTTAGAAAGTTCAGCTTCAAACAAATCTCCCTGTAGAGAGATCAGCTAGAAGAAGTCACCTTGTAGAAAGTTCAGTTACAAAGAAACCACCATGTAGAGAGTTCAGCTACAAACTAGCCACCTTGTAGAGACATCAGCTAGAAAAGTTACCTTGTAGAGAGTTCAGCTACAAACAAATCTCCCTGTAGAGAGATCAGCTAGAAGAAATTACCTTGTAGATAGTTCAGCTACAAACATATCACCCTGTAGAAAGATCAGTTAGAAGAAGTTACCTTTTAGAGAGTTCAGCTACAAAGAAACCATTCTGTGAAGAGCTCAGCTGCAAACAAATCACCTGTACAGAATTCAGATCACCTGTAGAGAGTTCAGCTACAAACAAATCTCCCTGTAGAGAGATCAGCTAGAAGAAGTTACATTGTATAGAGTGAAGCTACAAACAAATCACCCTGTAGAAAGATCAGCTAGAAGAAGTCACCTTGTAGAAAGTTCAGTTACAAAGAAACCACCATGTAGAGAGTTCAGCTACAAACTAGTCACCTTGTAGAGACATCAGCTAGAAAAGTTACCTTGTAGAGAGTACAGCTACAAAGAAACCATTCTGTAAAGAGCTCAGCTGTAACCAAATCACCTGTACAGAATTCAGCTACAAACAAATCACCCTGTAGAGAGATCAGCTAGAAGAAATTACCTTGTAGATAGTTCAGCTACAAACAAATCACCTTGTAGAAAGATCAGTTATAAGAAGTTACTTTGTAGAGAGTTCAGCTACAAAGAAACCGTAAAGAGCTCAGCTGCAAACAAATCACCTGTACAGAATTCAGCTACAAACAAATCACCCTGTAGAGAGATCAGCTAGAAGAAGTTACCTTGTAGATAGTTCAGCTACAAACAAATCTCCCTGTAGAGAGATCAGCTAGAAGAAATTACCTTGTAGAGAGTTCAGCTACAAAGAAACCATCATGTAGAGAGTTCAGCTGCAAAGAAATCACCACTGCCCAAATTTCAAGGCAATAGCTCTTTCCAATCTGAAGTTATCAATTGTCAAAGTTGGCAAATTGGATGTGTGGAAGGCCCCTTTTCGCAAATCCGGTCACATATGTATTATATGTGGCCGGATTTACGAAAAAGGGTCTTCCACACACATCCAATTCTATGAACTTGAATGACCATACCTTTGTGCTCAAAGAAGATACTAACCTGAAATTTTGTTCATGTATTAACCTATGTTGTTACTCATCACTGTCCAAATTTCAAGGCAATACTATTTTCCTATCTGACATTATGAACTGCCAAAGTTCGTAAATTGGATGTGTGTGGAAGACCCCTTTTCGCAAATCCGGTCACATATATATAATTTGTACATTTACTGATAAAATATTTAAAGTACATCTACTTCATCTTTTCTTCTTCCTGTAGTAAAGAAAAAAACATAAGTTAAAAAAGTCCCAAAGCTGGCCATAGGCCGGCTTTGGGGTATACAAATACGAAAAGAAATGAAATCTAATCCAAAACAGCCAAGCTGTAAAAAAAGTGTGCGGCCCTCAGAAAGGCTATGGTGAAAAAAGATGTGAAATCCAAGGTGGCGGCCAAGAAATGGCTGTGATGGTAGGTTAATGGTAAAAATTTTAATAACGACAATTCAGGTGAATTTTTGTGCCGCTTCACAAAATTTACCTGAATTGTCATTATTAAAATTTTTACCATTAACCTACCATCACAGCCATTTCTTGGCCGCCACCTTAGATTTCACATCTTTTTTCACCATAGCCTTTCTGAGGGCCGCACACTTTTTTTACAGCTTGGCTGTTTTGGATTAGATATTATTATCAGCATGAAAAAAACTGTCAAAAATAGGGAGTTTTTTTGGCATTAGAAACGCATACACCCACACAGTGATAGCTAATAAATACAGTAGGCTGCAAAAACGTTTACTTTTCATAATTGTAATTACGCTGTAGTAGTGTAATTACAAAGTGTAATTATGAATTATACTCTATCGGTAACTATGAATATATTGTAAATATGGCTGGTGAAAAAAATACTTTTTTGCATAATTATGGATTATGGTCAAAATGAAATTACAGTACAAACATGGTAATTACTTAGTAATCACACCGTAATTACATTTACAAAATGTAAACTTTTTGCAAATGAATAATTAGTACAAACTTTGTTTTCACATCTTTAGGCACAGTGAAGTTACTACACAATGATTACTTAAAATCACCATATCTACTAACAAAGCCTGGTGAGTCAAAGCCAAGTTTTGTCAAATTCAGTCACAAATAACCATACTACCAGCTGCATTTGAGCCGCATGCATGTTGGGAACTGTACTCATTCTACTACTTGAATAGTTTGTCCTGTAGTTCTCTAAGGAAGGTAGGTAGGTCAATTTTTCTCTACACCATGGCCTTCAATACACTATAGAAGACAATATAACCAGATGGAAGTTAACAATAAAAATCATAAAGTATTTAAATGATAAGCGCTTCATTTTTAGTATGAAATGTGACAATACACACATGAACTGGTGAGTAAGCAGTGTGACAGAAAGATGGTTAGATGAACAGACAGTGTTCAGTTTTAGATATTTGCATATTGACAATATATCACAATTAGAAGTCATACATGAAACAAAATCAAACATGCACACCATGTACGTACATACTGTACCTTGCATTGAATAATAAATTCCTCCTGGATGACCATAACTTTCAATGTATGCAAATCCATACACAATTGTTGTCATTAACGCTGCTCTATTGGAGTGAACAATTCCAGTAAAGCCTTCTGATACTCTAACTTGTGTAGCATATGCTTCAGTTACATTGCTAACTACAATTGGTGCCCATTGCTGCGTGTCTAGTGATGTGTTCACTCCTCCTGCTAATATACTGATCATGTAAGGTTGATAATACTGTGCAAGTACTATGATGTTAACATAGTGTGTGTATCGTTGTAAAGGATTTCGGATGGTGGTGGTATAAATCTTATCAGAATACTGAAATGTAGCAGGAATGAGGGTCATCATTGAATCACCAGTAACACCATCATCAGATGATACATGACTAAACTGTACTACCAGTATCCTATTGTTTGATTTTATTGTACAATAGTCATTGAACAAAGTGATCGTAAAATAGTCACCTTTCCCAAGAGTATAAGATGTTTTGTTATCATGGCAGTAAACATCCACAACAGTAAAGTTGTGTTCTGCTAATACTTTAATAGTATAGGATCTTCTGGTGGCTAATGGTACAACATAAAATATTGTACCCCATTCACTAGTTGGTGGTATTTGTTCTACCATGTGATCACAATCTCCACTATGTAATGGTACATTACCACACTCATGACCACTGAAAACGGACACTGGATAATTTGTAACAATTTCAGAAGATGATAAATCATTCAATGATTTAAGAAGTATTGTTTGTAGCCTGTTAATAAAGAGGAAGTACTGTTTACCAGGAACAAGGCTAGTAGTGTTGCCATCCATATTAATGGTGACCTGTTGTGTGACTGTCAACTTGGTCAGTGTGTTGTTCCTGGTACCAACTATTAGAACTGAGCTGTAATAACTATTGCCCCATCCTGTTGTACTCCTAACAACTGACATTGCATAGTAAATATATTCTGCAGTACAAGTGTTGACAATTGGTAGTGAAAGAAATGTATCACTAGTAGTTGAATCCTCATTCTGACCAATCACAATCACTTTGTCACTACTAGTTTCAATGTATATTCCTTTACTGTGATCATTGTATGACAAAGTTAGCAGACTTGAAGGAAGATTTACAATTATCTCATTTCTACCAGTGATAGTACCATTATGATAATATCCCACTCCTGGAGCCACAATAAAATAATGCACTTGTACTAATTCATTATTTATCAACAAAACAGATAACCGGCCACCACCATAGTTCCTGAAGAAGCCAATGTAGTAATCAGTACCTATGTTACAACATAATAACATTACAATAATCAACAACATACATTGACTGTATTTGGGAGCATCAAAGCTTAAGAAAACATTTACTAACCAATCGTTTAAGTTTGCAATTATTTATTCCAGTCATTGGGCCATGATTATAAATATGTAACTGGATTAGCAGTCTTCTGCACACATCAAATTTACCAACTCAACCCATTTCAACCACCAGACCTCTTAGAACAGTATACAGTGGTGTTACTGCATATCCAAAGAAGTATTGGTGTGTTGTGGTATTACATAAAACATACATGTACGTATGCATGAAATTAAATGTTCAGTATGGACTAAGAAACTCTGCTGGCATGTTGTACTTATCATAATTATTATGAACCACAAGTTGTTACTAAACAATAAAATGGTAAAATCAATTAAAATGGGTATCGTAAGGGTAAGAGCATGAAACAAGTAAGTTAAATCAGTCACTACTCTACAATGTTTCTTTATGGTTCCAAGACTGCTTTCTATCTACAAGTTTCAGTAAAAATTGTCTTCACACATGCATACAACTGCACATGGAAACTTCTTTTCTTCTTCAGACAATGGGAGAATAATTGCCACAAGTAAGTACCATCTATGAAAAACAGCTAAGCTGTATAAAAGTATGCTGCCTTCAAAACTCTTGGTGAAAAACTTGTGAAATTAAAAGTGGTGGCCATGAAATGGCTGCAATAATGTTGATAGTAAATTTTAACTAGGTGATAAGCATGTGCATGAGCCTCGCCTGTAATATAGATCCTGTGCCAAAAACAGCCCAGCTGTAAAAAAAGGCGAGGCCAAAGAAAGCAAAAGTACATGTTCATGGAGTAACTAGAACCAAAAGACATGATATCAAAATCTGGCCAAGAAAGCATTTACAGTATAGACACTTTTATACATTCGTTTTCTATATGCTTCACATTATCACATCCAGCTAGTTGTACATGTGTGCTTGCAATATAAACAATACTACTGAGACGATAAAAGATGATCACACTGCATTGTTACCAAAATTAATTTAACTAAAAATTTACAATTGGTTTCTACTAGGCCATCTTTTCGTACTGTATATTAAAATCTAATCAAAAACAGCCAAGCTGTAAAAAAAAGGTGCGGCCCCCAAAAAGGCCATGGTGAAAAAAGATGTGAAATCCAAGGTGGCGGCCAAGAAATGGCTGTGATGGTAGGTTAATGGTAAAAATTTTAATAATGACAATTCAGGTGAATTTGGTGCCGCTTGGTCTTGGCACAAAATTCACCTGAATTGTCATTACTAAATTTTATGCGTGTTTGCAGCTGAGCTCTTTAAAGAATGGTTTCTTTGTAGCTGAACTCTCTACAAGGTAACTTCTTCTAGCTGATGTCTCTACAAGGTCACTAGTTTGTAGCTGAGCTCTCTACATGGTGGTTTTTTTGTAACTGAACTCTCTACAAGGTGACCTCTTCTAGCTGATCTTTCTACAGGGTGATTTGTTTGAAGCTGAACTCTCTACAAGGTAACTTCTTCTAGGTGATCTCTCTACAGGGAGATTTGTTTGTAGCTGAACTCTCTGCATGATGGTTTCTTTGTAGCTGAACTCTCTGCTAGGTAACTTCTTCTATTGATCTCTCCACAGGGCGATTTGTTTGTAGCTGAACTCTCTACATGGTGGTTTCTTTGTAGCTGAACTCTACAAGTTGATTTTTTCTAGCTGAACTATCTCTTTCCATAGTTGCATGAACTCCCTACAAGGTAACTTCTTCTAGCTGATCTCTCTACAGGGTGACTTGTGTGTAGCTGATCTCTATACAGGTTTCTTATTTCTAGCTGATCTCTTGAATTCTCTTCAGGGTGACTGCTCTATTAGGATGACTGCTCTATTAGAGTATCTCGATCTCGCACTTGCTGCATCAAGTTGGATTTCGTGTTATAACTCCGTGGCTTTAAGTCTGATTCTTCTACACCATTGATGAGCCTTTCTAAGATGATTACTCCATCTGTACAACGATTTTCAAAGCATTACCCCAAGCGGTTTATCTGGTAGGCGTGGCAAGCAGTCGTTTTTTTATTAGCTGATCTCGATTGCGTAATTGTTACACACTGTTGGTTTTTTCGTTGTATCTTCCTGGTTTTTCGCTCGATTTCTTTCAAACCACAAAAGGTTTGAGGTTCAATAGTTAACCTATTAACCCACCGATTTTCAGCTTCTTTCCATACGCGGTTTACCCTGTAGGCGTGACAACATATTAGTGTTATTTTTCGTGAATAATCGCTCATAACTCTTTGCCTGTTTATCGTATTCCAGCCAAAGTTGGTACTGAGATGCGCCTTTATACCCCCCTTCTGTGTGCCAAATTTCAAGGCAATCGGATATGGCGTTCGAGTTTTATAGCAGTTTTTGTAAGTGTGCGACAAGAAAAAGAAAAATAAGAAGAAAAAACGAAGAAACTGAGCCAATTTTTAAAGTCGCATATCTCGGGAACGCGAGAAGCGATTTCGCTCAAATTTGGAATGTGGAGTGCTGCAGTTGGAGGGCATGTCCACAGAAAAAATCGTCTTGTTTCATCAAGGAAGCACAGAGCTACGGAGGTGCGAAAATTGCATTTTCTTTCTTCCTGTCAATATACTCACGGGTGTTATGCACCGGCTTCTTGGGCCGCACGACACACTACCGTGTGTCTTGATTCCAGTGTTCCAACAAAGCCTAAGAAGCAGTCTGAAATGTCCATGAAAGGTGTCAGGTGTTATAGGTGTCAGAGAACAGGGCACATAGCAAAGAATTGTACAAAGTCTAAATTCAAATCTTCTTTAAAGTTGGTGTTGACTGTCCAGAAGCTTAAGAAGAAACTGAGTCCAATAGTGTAGATCAGGTTGATGAACTATGGCTATGTACAACAGTAGCAGATTTTGATACACAAGTAGCGACAATGCAAGTGGCAATGAAGGGCCCAACTTACAGTACAAAATGGATATTGTGGTTGATGGAATTAAAACAAGAGGCCTTTTTAGACAGTGGGGTACAAAGTTTCTCTAGCCTGACAACAGTTACCACCTCACATTAAGAAAAGAATAACTGGACAATAGAACAATGTAGACAGACAAACCTGCAATTAGATTGACATCCATTGGGAGTTGGTGGAAAATCACATTAGATGCTAATGGTGTTACCGTAGAGTCTGGTTGTTTAGCACACATATATGTTAAGCACATATTACCTGTTTAGCACAAAGCCATTTCTTGTACTTAATCACAGTTGATAAGCGCATGTGGACAAACGCAAAGCTCAAACATGAGACGAAGCTATACAAGAGAAGAAATGCTAGAGGTTTGCTAATAGTGTATAGCATGAAATTTTACGACATACATGCCTTTACTTATATTTACCAAGTGAAGCAATCTTCTGTAGTATGCTCCACACATAGGATTCAGTGCACAGAAACTGAATCTATAATAATCACAACAAGGTTTATTTATTAGGTGCATGCATGTAACATTTATACATTAATCACAATATTTTTTGTGAACTTTTACTAGGTGTATACACCTAACAACCAGACTCTACAGTACATCACTACAAGTCACCATCGAAGGTATTAATATTACTCAATATGTACCCTGCTATATTCTAGAGTCCTCAAAGCTAATTTGGAAAGGTGAGTTACAGAATTGTGGTTTGATCCTTGGTACTAATGCCATGGGTTATAGAATTGTTAACAACAAGGTACAGCCAGTGATGTCAAACAAGAATGCAGAATCAGCAGTAGTAAGGGGAATTATATTATTTCATATCCTGAGATTATGGCCACAACAGACTAGAATTGCTTGAATGGAGCTGAGAGATGCCAATGATTCAGATGCAACTAGTCAAGTAGAGTAGTAACTTCTGATGAGTCTGTATAGAGCAGTGTGACTTTTTGGAAGGTTACTAAACTAGTGAGAGTATGTTTAATATTCTGGTGGGCTGCAGAGCCAATTGTTTTTTCTGTTGTTGGAAGTGTAGATACCGTTACTTTAGTTGATGAGGATGACAGTATTTGGCAAGTTTGGAGATGTGGCTATGGTGAATGCAATATAGGACAACAGTGATCGTGAGAAACTCTTTGAGACACAATTGGATATTAGGTAAGGATTGTACACCTGAACAGAGAGTAGCCATAATTGACTTGATGAAGCACAGGCATGATGTGTTTGCTTCTACAGACAAGGAGCTTAGAGAAACTGACTTGGTAGAACACCCATTGACATGAGTGATACTACACCATTGAAGTCTCCACCAAGAAGGCTACCTTATGCTCTACGTAATGAACTTGAAAGTGAGTTACAACATTAAATGGATATTGGTTGCATAGAACCCTCAGGAAGCTCAGGGCTAGTTTTAGTAAAGAAAAAAGATGGATGTCTACATGCATGTGTGGACTTTTGGGAAACCAATAAGGAGACTATTCCAGACTGACCCAATCCCAAAAATTGACGATCTGATTGACACTGTTGGTCGTTGTAATGGGAAAATCTTAGACCTAATAAAGGGTATCACCAATTAAGATGGCGTCTGGTAAGACAGCTTTTACATGTCGTTTGGAACCATTCCAATACAGAAGGATGTCATTTGGGTTGACAAATGCACCCACTACATTCAAATGAATAATTGTTTAGTGGATTGTGATTGGAATTTTGTTTTTTGTGTACCTTGATTATATTCTAAGTCATTTGAAGACCATCTAATTCATGTTGGAAAAGTTTTACAGTGCTTACAAGAAGCAGATTTAAGACTTAAATCTCAGAAGTGTGCGTTTGCTCAAAGTGTGATTAATTATTTGGGCCATACCTTATCACCACAAGGAGTGAGACTAAATGATAACAAGGTGAAAGCTGTGAAAGAGTTTCCTACACCAATTGTTGTAAAGTAGTTAAGAGTTTTCTTGGTTTAGTCAACTTTTATTGTCGTCATTTACCAAACCTTGCAGTGGTAGCAAGGCCACTTTCTACATTGACAAGGAAAGACAAGAAGAACACAAGGGGTTCAGTATCTTTTGTGTGTGAGATAGTCACTGTGAGTTAGCTTTCAAATCAGTCAAGAGTATGCTAGTTTCAGCACCACTCTTCCACCCACCTCATTCGAACAAACCTTTTTTCCAGTAGTTCCAGTCCATTACATCAAATAAACACCATGATGCAAATTTTGCAGGTCATTTTTCTGTGAAGAAAATGAGTAAGAGAATTGGATGCTACTTTTATTGAAGAGGTATGAATGCTGATGTACTGAAAAAGTGTGAGTCTTGTGTAAGTTGTGCTTCTGTTCAGGGTGGGTAAGCCACTCTTAGTAAGTGTTTCTGTAGGAGGTCCATTTGAATCCCTAGGTATGGATTTTGTGGAGCTTGATTTGAGTGACAGTGGAAAAGTATGCTTTAGTTTTCCAAGGCTATTTAGGCCTGATGTGTATGCTTTGTCTGATCATCAAGCAGAAAGTGTGGTTCCGTGTCTCGTGGATTTAGTGTGGTGTCATGGAGTTTCCAGTAGAATTATCCATGATAGGACACCAGAATTTTATCAAATGTATTGCAGGAAACAGCTCATCTAATGCGAAGTACTTAGTTATCTACTTCAGGTGGTAACCAATAAGTAAACGGCCTTGTAGAACGTTTTAATAGGACAAATGTTGGCAAAGATAGTGGCCATAATTGGGACAAAATGCTTGGAGCTGTTCTTTTGCTTATAGGAGTACACCAGTTGAAGTGTATTAGGAATCTCTCCTCCCACGTAGCAAAATAATACCCTTCTTAACTTGACCTATTATGTGGTTGGAAGCTTGTACATCATCAGGTAAGAACCTGTTCTCCAAATAATTTATTAGCTGTGCCAATTCTTGATCTTGTCTTTGTTCTTGTCGAACAAGCTGAACAACGACTCCTCTCCTTCATAAATCTGTAGTACTCCTCCTTCGTTGGTTGGTATTGGAGCTCTAGAAAGGCCATCTGCACTAACATTAAACTGATCCTGGCTTACACTCTAGTTGTATCTTGGGCAGAAATCTTGTTATCATCAAATACCATCTTGCAAGTAAAGTTTTTGGCTGACTTTTCATATGGGAAATAAATGCACTCACCAGTGACTTGTGATCTGTGTAAACAGTAAAACTATTTCCTGATAGGTAAACTTCAAAGTGTTTAACTGCATATACGAGTGCAGCAACTTCTAATTCAGTAGGTGGATTCAGCTGTATTAATTTGTCTGCTAGCCTAAACAATCGGATACCTTCTGCGATCATTATCTTCCTGCTCTAACAAATCACCAAATTCTTTACTACAAGCATCAGTCCACATGTATGGCAGAGAGCCTGATCTTCCACCAGTACTGAATTCTCACGTTCCTGTGGAAAGGTTCCCTGTGGTATAGACTGATTATGGTGCTGTGTTAGAGATGGAACTGAAGTATGCTCAATCACTTGTCCAGAAGAATTTAGAGGCTTCCCAGAAGTAACGTGATTTTAAGGTTTGAGATCTGATGGTGCTTATGGTACAACCTACGTAAGTTTAAACTTGATAAATATTTTCAAGGACCATTTGTGATTGTTTCACTTTCAGCAACCAACGCTGTCATACAAGTCCAAGGAGACAAGACTGGTGAGTCAATGAATGTGTCAAGGCAGTGACTATCTAAATGTAATCAACATTTGGGCAAGGCAGAACCAAGTCAGGGAAGTTAAGGAAAAGAGAAACTATAGGAAGCCAAAATCACAAGCTAAAAGTAGAGTGACAGTTGATGATGTATTATATAGTGGACACTCACAGCCAACTCAGTACGTGACAAGGTCAGGCCATACAGTGAAGAAGCTTGTGAGATTAATACAGGATTTTCAAGAAGATATCCATGAAGGACCATCTTTAAAAGGAAGGGGAAGTTGTGAGAAGTCACGTGATAATATGGACAACCGTGAAGGCTCATGTAAGAATCCCAGGAGTCAATCAAGCAGAGAGTTGCAAAGAAGTTGCAGCTTGACTCAACCAGAAGTTACATAGCTGAACAGTCTACTTTTTAGGATCGTAAATAAGAATTTAATGCTTCTGATTTATATTGTTGAATAATAAATCATTCAATATATGTAGTGCGTGTGTTATGGAGGTTCATGCAGCTCAACCAGGGATGGGAAGAAGTGCTACTGGATTCCTACTGTACAGTTATTTACATTTCATTAATAGGGCCACCTCAAGAATGGCCACATACTACAGGACCAAACTGGTAAAACTAATACAATGTTCCCTCAGCAAAGAGACTAGCTGAGCAAGCAGTCAATGTATCACTGCAAATGTTGCTGCTCTTGAGTGCATGTTTTAATGACTGATCATGAAAGTTGTGTACCCATTATTCTGGCAGTATACTCCAACCAATATGTCTCAAGTAATGCTGGAATAATTGGTACAGTGTTTGCTCTACATGGTGTGTTTAGATCACTTGTAAATTGCTGTCATAGCAACTAGACAGTTGATGAAAACCTCGATAATAAGGCTCTTTGTTTTGTGATTGCATTAATGAGGTTTTCAGTAATAGGGCCGGGTCCCACAGATGGCTCTATTAATGAGGTTTCAGGTGGCCCTATTAATGAGGTTCCACTGTACTTTATAAGGTCCCTAAACCAGTCTATGGCTGACTGAGGGGTTTGCTTTTACTCACAATTCTTCATGATTTTTGAAGACAGATGTATTGTATTGCATGCTTTACTTTGATATTTTAGTAATAATATTGTAATACTCTACTAGAGTGCACTTTTGAGGACTTCTAATAGAACATACATAGAATGTTTTACTTCTATTGATGTTCTATGAAATTATAAATCTTTATTTAATTTGTAAGCAGATTCAAACTAGAATTTATACATCAAGACACACGGTAGTGTGTCGTGCAGCCCAAGAAGTCGGCGCGCCACACCGTGAGTATATTAACAGGAAGAAAGAAAACAAAATTTTCACACCTATGTAGCTCTGTGATCCCTAATTCGATTGAAACCAAATTTGCTAGAGACGTGCCGCCCAGTTAGGGAGTCAACATACCAAATTTCAAGAAAATCGCTTCAGTCATTTCCGAGATACGAACGAACAAAATTTCATTTTAATTTCTTCATTTTTTTTTCTTCATCTTCATTTCACACACTTTGTAAAGTTCGCCATGAAACACAAATGCGTGCTCGGATTGGGCTGAAATTTGGCACACTTAAAGGGCTCATTAAGGCGGATCTCCATACCAACTTTGGTAGGAATCCGATGAACATTCACAGAGTTATGACCGATTATTTGCGTAAAATAAGGTCGAAGGCCTGTCACGCCTACAGGGTAAGCCCCTTAGAGGAATCAGTTGAAAATTGATTGTAGATGGAGCAACCATCGTAGGAGTGCCTTTTTGTGGTTTGAAAGGAATCAGGATAAAGATCATGGAGATATGACACAAAACCCAACCTGTGTCAAAATTACGCGATCGATTTTTATGAATAAAAAAACTATTAGTTTTCGTGTCTACCAGGCAAACCGCTTAGAGCAACGAGCTGAAAATCAGTATGTAGGTGGAATAATCATCATAGAAAGTCCTTGCAGTAGTACAGAAGAATAGGATTACAAACCACTGAGTTATGATTCGAAAGGCAACTACGTGTAGCAAATGCAAGATCGAGATACTCTAATAGAACAGTCACCCCAATAAAGCATTCAGCTGCGTATAATTTACTCAATTATATTACATTGCAAGTTATTCTGTAGGGAATTCAGCTACAAACAAGTCACCCTGTAGTCAGATCAGCTAGAAGAAGGTACCTAATAGAGAGTTCAGCTACAAAGAAACCATCATGTAAAGAGTTCAGTTGCAAACAAATCACCCCGTAGAGAATTCAGCTACAAACAAATTGCCCTCTAGAGAGATCAGCTGAAGAAGTTACCTTGTAGAGAGTTCAGTTAGAAAGAAACCATCGTGTAGAGAGTTCAGCTGCAAACAAATCACCCAGTAGAAATTTCTGCTATGAACAGATCACCCTGAAGAGAGTTCAGTTAGAAATAAGTCATCCTGTAGATAGATCAGCTAGAAGAAGTCACCTTGTAGAGAGTTCAGCTACAAAGACACCACCATGTAAGAGAGTTCAGCTGCAAACAAATTACCTGTAGAGAGTTCAGCTAGAAACAAGTCACCCTGTAGAGAGATCAGCTAGAAACAAGTCACCCTGTAGAGAGTTCAGCTAGAAGAAGTTACATTGTATAGAGAATTCAGCTACAAAGAAACTACCATGTAGAGAGTTCAGCTGCAAACAAATCACCCTGTAGAGAATTCAGCTACAAACAAATCGCCCTGTAGACAGATCAGCTACCTTGTAGAGAGTTCAGCTAACAAATCACCCTGTAGAGAGTTCAGCTACAAACAAGTCATCTGGTGGAGAGATCAGCTAGAAGGATCACCTTGTAGACAGTTCAGCTACAAAGAAATCACCCTGCTTCATCTTTTCTTCTTCCTGTGGTAAAGAAAAAAATAATAGGTTAAAAAGCCCTAAAGCCGGCCTATCTTTGGGGTATACAAATACAAAAAGAAATGAAATCTAATCCAAAACAGCCAAGCTGTAAATAACTCTTTATCACTCCTACGATTTTACACTTGTTTGGTGTTTACTTTATAACTTAGTAGCTGTAACTTAATTGCTTTTCAAACCATCAAAAGGCACTGTTACGATGATCAGTCTTTGTACATGCGAAGTTTCAAGTTCTTTCCATACTTGGCTTATCCCATTGCCGTGACAGAAGTTTTATCTTTTACATGAATAAATATTCATATATAACTCTCTGAATATTCATCAGATTCATAGCAAACATGGTATGTGAATTCACCATTATATGCTCTTTGTTTGACCCAAAGATCAATCAAAGCAATTAAGCCACACATTTGTGTTTTATATCAATTTTTGCATAGTGTGTGAAAGTAAATCGAAGCCCCCCCTAACCCTTCCACAGCTTTAGAAGAAGAAATCAAATCATAATTTTGAATGTCAGCAATGTTACAGATGATGATAACCTGTATGTCGCATTGGGGCCAACTCATACCAATGTCTCAGTTCCAGCTCAAGTTGTAATGTCAAATACTTCATTACCACACTAGATTACAAGCCAGCAACACCAATAAGTTGTGGTGTTGTTAGGGATGAAAAAAAAACCAATACCAATCCTAGTCTCCTGACAGTGAAGTGTCACACAGTCATATGCAATGATCTTACCATGATGTTGACACTGAAAACAAGTTACATGTATGACAAATAAGTAATAATCATACAATACCCCTCAGTGTGTGTCCTATTCACCAAAGAAACACACCTTGTATACACACAGTACCATTACCACTCCAAGTTCTATCGCTCTGGCAAGTTGTAAGAGCACTACCCCATAGCTCATAACCATCATCACATAAAAAGGTACATGTGTCTTGAAACAGTAAACCACTACAGTCAATCATCCCATTGTCAGGAGCAAAGTGTGGTAGACATGACACTGTGGAAGAGCATGTAGTTATAAAAATATTGATAAACAAGTTTAACTATAGCATACAATTTGCATAAGTCAAACACGGAATTTGAAAGCAACTTGAGCTAAAGCCATAACATTATAACCAAATGGATCTTTATTTCTCCATTCTTTTGTTACTTGGCTTTAGTATCCATGCAAAATAGCTAGCTGTAAAAAGAACTTCAAAATACTTGTCTTAAACAAAAGATGGTAAGCAAGAAATGGCTGTTACCATAGCTTCAACAACCACTTTAAACACATAAGGCCACACTCTTTTTTCAGTTTGGCTGTAATTTACTTTTTTGTGTTGTACATGTATAGCCCCAAACCCAGCCATAAGCCAGCTTCTCAATGTATACATTTCTTTTTATCTACAGTACAAATGATGATTATAGAAGACAGAATCTGTGATTATATACCCCCAACCCTGTACTCTTCTGCACATTTGTGACTGGATTTGCAAGAATCCCACATGTTTGAGAAAGCCAAATTTTACAGTAGAATGCATTAAACACAAAAGGTGAAATATTTGCGACTGTCTCAATAAAAACCTGCCTAGTTTGTACAACTTGCGAATTTCTTTTTATTTTCTCAGCATTATCTACAGTGTCCAAAATAAGGATTAATAATCTTTCAGCTTATTGTGGAGGTATAGTTTTAGATTCATAGTGTTAGACTGTATAGCAAGGAAATCAATTTGTATACAGTGACTAAAAGGGATTCCAGGAATTTACATGAAGTTAGCACTTGTATGCAAAAGCAATCCCTACTTGAAGAGAATGGAAATGTAAAATGTTCCATGCACATTTCAGAAATGGTTGTTGTAGAAGGCTACGAGAATAACATTGAAGATTGGGGGTTTGCTACTTAAAAGAATACTATTCAATATGTCTCAAAGAAAAGTCAATAAGAAAGTATGCTAAACTAGCCTTAATTTGTGATACAATTTAGGTCAAATGCTGTGATTAGTTCTATTAGTTTTGAAGCTGAGATTCCTTACACAGAACATCTATGCACCTGAGTACATGTGTGTGCTTCAACCCATTTGCATTGCTCACTTTCAAAATGCTAATACAACACCCCATACTTTGGATTCCAAACATAAGAAGGATTCTCAGGCATTTTTTACAGATATTGAGAGTATATGGCTTTGCATAACCTACACTGAAAATAAACTACAGGCACTTACATTCACAGTCATACAGTATGTAACTTCTGTTTGCATTTCTTTAAAATGTTCACTATGGATACGAAGGTATGTTATTTAGTTTTGTAGTTACTTGAGCATAATAGGCAGTTTATTGCAGAAATGATGACAATCTTGTTTACATCATAAACAAATAAAGGTGACACAAATACCATTGAAGCTACAGAAACTAAACAAAGATTTTTGAACTCTCCATGAGCAGGTAAATACGTTAATTGGTGACAGGTTTAACTGATTTGAGACTGGCTTCCCCAAGTAATGGTTGATTAACATTTACATGTATTTTTATTTGTAGCATCCATGATTTCACTACTATATTAACTAGGTTTTTTTGTCATATTTACGAATTATATAGTGTAACACAGTGGCATATTGACTCTTGCATAGATCTATGGTCACTTCTACAAATTACCCCATTTTGCACAATGTAGTAGCTACTTGTTATAGCTAAAGTCATCATACATATGAAAATTTACATGTTTATGAATGGTTACCAGAACAATGGCTGGGTGAATTAGGTTTATCCAAATAATCTGCCCTTGGGCTCTTGACCCTCAGGCATTGTGTTTCAAATCAGATACAAAGTTTAATGGTATGTTATATATTGCAATATTATCTGTACAATCTTTACTTACATAGAACTATTGCTGCATATGGATTTATCTCATACAGTGTGCGTGGTAGTATGAAATTGGGCAGTTTATCCAAAATGGCTGCTACTGTATATCATCACTATATTTATTACATCGCTGGTGCTGAGACAGGGATACAGTTTGCTTTGTCTCAGCTCTTACAGTACCACTCAAATATAGCTTCACAGTGTGTACGTTTTGCATCTATTGCCAAATATGTGAACTCAACATGCAGCACAGTTTGTCATGATTACAAGCATGAAGGAAGCACTGCAACACATGTGAGGGCAGCACAACTACACGCGTGATATTTCCAGCATGTACATAAAAATACTTCCCAGTTGCTCACAATTCACATATGCTGTGTTCTTTCACTGTAGATCATGATCAGTGATACCTGTGGACGCCAGCTCTAGCTACCACTGAATAGACTGCAACATGGGTTAGACTCATCAGTGTCATGGAATGAAGTGCCATGGATCCGTGTAATTCACCACTGGATTTTATCAGTTCCAGTGGAGGCTGCCAACTCACCTTAAGATTACAGGATACCGTGAACTCACACACTTTTTTCCGTGATTTACTCTTAGTAATAAGCAGCTGTATCACAACTGTGGCCAAGAAAGCCAGTGCACCACACCATGAGTATATTGACAAGAAGAAAGAAAACAGCTTTTTCACGTGTGCATAGCTCTATGGCCCCTTCTCCAAAGCACTGCGTTATAGCAGTCCACCAGGTAGGGTACACAACACAACAAATTTGATTAAATTCACAACAGCCATATGCAAGATATGGTGTTCAAAGCTTCGTTTTAATTTCTTCATTTTTGTCTTCTTCTTATGCCATACAGGGAGCTACGGGGGCTTCAATTGCTTTTCGCACACTTTGCAAAATTGCTATAAAATGCGAACGTGTAACTCCATTGCCTTGATCTTGGCACAAGTGAAGAGCGTGTAATGGTGGACTCACGTACCACATTTGCTGTGAATCTGAGGAATATCCAAGGAGTTATGAGCATTTATTCACGTAAAAAAATCTAACTTCTGTCACGGCTACAGGATAAACCGAGTATAGGAATAACTTGAAACTGAATAGGTGTGTAGATAGGCCAATCATCATAGCAGTGCCTTTTGATAGTTTGAATAGTAATAGAGTTAAAGCGGCAAAGCTATAAAGCAAAAATCAAACAAATATAAAATCATGGGATCGAGTTACTCCAATAGAGCAGTCACCACGGGTAAAAAAAAGTGTGCAAAAAATGTCAAAATTAAAACCTTAGTATTTACCTTACCCGAGTTTGAACCAGGGACCTCCATACTTAACACCTGCATCTCTAACCACTGAATCACTGCTACTTTAACTGATCACCTCACTTAATTTCTGCTTTATAAATGAAATTACTAGTTGAAATCTGCTTATAATTAAACATTTGTATAATTTCATAGATCTACCAATAGAAGTACTAGATTGTTCTAGAACATTCTATGTATGTTCTATTAGAAGTCTAAAAAATGTGCACTCTATTAAAATATTACAATAATATTATCAAAATATTGAATTAAATCATGCAATGAAATACATTTATAAGTCTGTCTTCAATAATCTTCATTGTATCTGCATAGAAAAGAAGAAATGTGAGTACAAACAAACCTCAAAGTCAGCCATAGGCTGGTTTTGGGGCCTTACAAAGTACAAAAAGAAGTGAAATCCACACAAAACAGTCAAGCTGTGAAAAATGGTGCGGCCTTAAAAAGCCTGGATGAAAAAACTTGTGAAATCAAAGGTGGCGGCAAAGAAATGGCTGCAATGATGTTAATGCTAATATTAATTATGTTTAAATAACATCTCATTAGGTGAACTGATGACAACAAAACAGTCTTTTGTATTATCTTCACTAAAGTAGCTTGTAAACCAATGGTATTCAGACACTTATTATTATATTACAAGGACCGGGTCACACATAACCAAGTACATTTATAAACATATAAAACAATTTGTGATTGCTTTGTCTAACTGTGATGCATAATAAGTACAGTAGGACCTCCATTATCCAAACACCTGTGTGCCAGTTCAATCATAAAAGTGTTCAGATAAGTGAATTTGTTTGAATAAACGAAGCCCATTTGTTTACATGGAGTTCAGTTCAACTACTCTAATAGAACATACACAACTAATATGAACATTCATCTAATGAGAGCAATCACTTATAAACAACGAATAATTGAGGATTTGTGGTCCTACTTCATCAGCTGGTTGTGTCACAAATGAATAGCAGTTTAAGATGGCCTCTCTGCCTTGTCCCCATAACCCTGATGATGCCACAAAACATAGATGTAGTGTCAGTTAGTAACATCACTAAAGCAATGGAAGCAGGGCAGATTTTTCAACATCAAAAAAGATAGAGAAAGCCACCCACTTAATGACCTAATAGAACAATCATTAATTGACATTTGTTTTAGTGGAATTCTGATGCTACACTCTATGGTAACAACATAATTGGATACATACAAAATGATACAATAAGTGTTTTTTTTATCATCCATTATTAGTAACTTGAGACAGGAATTCCATTTACTCGTCATTCTACAAAACAAGAATACATAAAACTGCTTCATCCCACATGTGATATCCATGCAAACAAATGCAGTTACACATATAGCCGTAACTTCTCTGGGACTTATTATTCTGAATAAATGTCTATTTGTCCATATGTATGGGGTATCTGTGCATTCAATCGGAACACCCATTAAATGTAGACTTACTCTCATAAAGACATTCAGCATGAGGTTCACAGGCGATGGCATTATTACATGGCATAATCACCTGCAGTCCCACCTGCTTCTTACTCAATAAATGAGACAAAGGAAACTGACAATCATTTCTCTGATCCAGTGTCCACATTAAAAGGAAGGCATACCTTAGTATGCTTCTTAGGGTGTCTGGAACATGCACCCCGAAAACAATTAGACCCTTGAGGTTGAATCTGAGGGTGATATTAGCAGTTTACCACAGCATAATTATTAAACTGTTGTATAAAGGTGACTGTTCTATTAGGGTACAGTATCTCAATCTTGAATTTTACAGTAAAGCAAGCTTTTGTTAAAAACATACAATGCATGAAATTTTTCCCAACATGAGGCTGAATTTTAGCAGTTTATATATTACTAAGTGCAGTATTAGTACTAGTAATAGCATGGGTAGCAGTGAAATTTTGGGATAAATACCACGAGTGTTGTATTGGAAATGGGGATAAATTTCATGAGGCGAAGCCGAGTTTCGTCGAGTGAAATTTACCATTTCCAATACAACAAGAGTGGTATTTATCCCAAATTTCACTGCTACCCATGCTATTCCCAGTTAATACTATACTCACTACATATACTGCATATACGCATGCTGTGCATTAGCGTTGCTATGTACGCAATTTGTCACTATGTACTAAACACGCATCAACACTAATTAGCGCTACTTTGTTAACATAAATTCTAGCAAATGACATTGCAATTGCAACTTTTTCACTGCTACCAGTGAAATACGGGATAAACTTCACTGCTACTATTGAGACTTTTGTACGGGCAGTGAAACAGGTATGGTATTAGAGTAACTATCCTATTGGATGTAAAAGAGACTGTCGCGATTCAGCAGTTATTGAACACTCAGTGGCTAAAACAAGAATAATACTTTTTTTAAAAATATGGTACAAGGGTAGGTATAAACAGTGGCGTAGCCAAACCCGGGCAAGCCAGGGCATTTCCCTGGCATCAGACTACTTTGCCCCACCATCAGCCACCCAGAGTAATTAAAGACGTGGGATGGATAAAGTTAGCTACTCCATTATTGTGATAGCCATAACTTTCACAATACTAACTGTGTTATTATTGCCAATATTTCAAGTTTCTTTCCAACTAGTAGATCCACAGAGATGGGTATCTAAGGGATTTTCCCTGCGAGCAACTAATAATAGGAGGCAATAAATAGAAGCGAGATCATGTGATTTCAAAAGACCCCGTAGCATAGTGACAATTAAGGAGCACGGAAGTATGTATTGTCTATGCAAGGAGTGAAGGACAAGGATTGGTATTGATTCTTATGGACAGTTAACATTTGGATTAATTTGCACAACTATCGGTGTGGTCAAACCTTAGATCAGAGAATACTGAGGCAAGATATTTGAGGCATTAGCACCCGCCTAGCCATGTCAGATATTACTTATTCATAGTTCAAACAGTATGGAATACTTGTTCAGTCAGCAATTGTTTTCTTTTTTTTTGTTTCTAGGCTGACAACTGGCAGGATATAGTCATCATGTGATACAACACTAAAAAAGTGCCTCATACTTTAATTCAGGTTTTTTCGTAGTAAGACACAGAGATGTATGTACGGAACAGGAAAGCCAATAGCTAGCTAGCATTCACTTAGAATAAGATTAAAGTTCATCTTGCATATTGTAGAGTAGGTGAAGTAGCTATACGTACTGATGCATACACATTTTTAAAATGCTGTACTGATGTCCATATGAAGATGGGAATGTGTATGTACCTTGCATGGCTGAAAGGCTTGCCCGCTCAGTACCCTGGCATGGCAAAAAGCCTGGCTATGCCACTGGGTATAAAACATCAGAATGGAAAACAGCTACTGTGACAAGGCAGGGTTAAAATTTAACAATAATGACCTTCAAGCAGCAGTTGCATAGCTAGATCCATCACGCTTTTTAGTTCTACCTAGAGTAATTAAAGATGTGGGCTGGATTGACTGATTAAATTACTTAACTACTGTACAACAATAAATAACATAACTTAAACATTTTTTGCCAATGGTTTTTATTCCAGCTAGTGAATGGACAGAAATAGGGTTACCTAAAGGGCTATTTCAAATTACCATTTCGTATAAAAAACTATTACTGAAATATCCGTGTTACTCCACTTAATCATTAATCACAGAGTAATACAGTGTTCCCTTGATTACCCAACCCACTTGGGTCAAAGACATGTTCAGATCAAAAAGTTAGGATAATCAAAGCCTATTCACTTGTATACGAGCTCAAATACTCTAATAGAACATACATCTTTAACAAAATACTCTAATAGAGCAGTCAATTCTGCTGTTTGGATAACCATATGTTCAGATAATCGAGGGAGCACTATACATCAATTGATACTGTTGGTTGCTATATATACTCTTGGTATGGGGTACCTTTATACAAATATGAACACTCAAACTAATCCTCACAGAGGAAGATTAGCATTCAACGGAAATGATGTCATGATCACCCACAATCACACCTTCCTTTAACCCAATAAGTGAGACATACAAAATTGATAATCACTTCTCCAGTGTCCATACTTTCCCATTACGACTGCTGGGTTGACTGAAGGACCAACCGGAGTGTCCTGATTATCAAGGTGTCCTTATTTTTCAGGTCAGTTTACATGCTAAGAGATACTTTGGGATCATTCAGATTGCACAGGTGTCCTCATTTTCAAGTGCCCTGATTAACAGGTCCACTGTAAAAATACATGTTCCCCAGATCTAATCAGTTATCACACTATTGCTACCATGCAATTGTCACCACCCGCTACACTACATGCACACACACACACACATACATACACACACATGCACGCATCACATGTGTACACACAAACACAATATTATGTTCTTCAAAACAAGTACAGTGATTTTTTGTGTATGTGTTTTGTGTGTGTAGGTAAAGACATAGGTTGAAAAGTCAGGGTGAAAAACAGTTGTTGCAGTACAGTTATGACTTTTGAGGAAGCAGTTTCATAAATTTTAACACTGATGATTGATGGACATCAGAGATAGCCTCTCCGTAGCATTGCTGAAGAACAAATGTCACAATATATTTTAAGTCCACTTTATAATCAATACATTGTAAATGTATCTACATTAAAATTTGCTGTTTCACATTAGCAGTGTCAAACTTACGGGAAGCTAAGAAAGGGACACCTATAGTTTTTCAAGTTGACATTGCAAATTTTTAACAGTTTTTTCAAAAATTGTTTGTAGTTTAGTGGTTTGAAATTCAAAACATTTCAGCAGTAGAAATCTAAGAACTAGTTGGTGCAAGTCAACATTACAGTTAAATCAACAGGAAAATACTTGGTTTTATATGTATGGCTGAATGGAGCATTTATGGAGTTATCTCAGTTTCAATTACTCTATAATTTATAATTTTCAATAAAAAATTATTTTGTGTGTTTGACATTGCCCTGTGCTACCTCTTAGACCCAGCTCTATTTATTAACACAACTTACAACACTTCTTTTGGTGAAAACCTTTCACTCCTGCTTGTTATCGTCTCGTAAGTGTCGCTACGGCTCGTCAGTATCGCTACAGCTCGTGCTTTCTTCTAGTTTGGCTGGGTGTCTCACACTCGATATCAGACAGCATCGGCTCTAGTTCATTCAACCCCATCTAGTGAGCTCGTTTTGAATAAGCTGGAAGCATTGGGTCGTGGTTTGAAGCAAGGTTTGAAGTATCGAATACCTAGTTTAAAGCGCACCACATATGCAGTCGTTGCTATGAACTACAAGCCTGGTTCTCTAACTGGTTATACGAGTTGAATAGTTAGTTTACGCACAGTGCATATAAACTGGTTGTTGGGTACTCAAACAGGTTATGTGAGTGGAATGGCTTGTAACTAACGCGTGATGCATTTGAACTGGTTGTCAAGATGTAAAAGGACAGCGTCTATTAGAAAGCCTAACTAATTAACAAAGGCACGGAAGAAGAAACGCCTTTTTATTTTGCTTTATCTCCTATCGTCTAACACATTACCAGTGAATATTTGTGTGAGTGCTACGTAGTTTGCCTGTACATACATTAATTAATTAACTCATTAATTATTTATGATGTAATTTAACATATTTTTGTATTATTCTTATTACTTGGTTATGTAATTATTATTATTAACACTTTACAGTGACCAGAACTGAAGGTCTGACAGCAACACGTGCTGCAGCTTTAGGATTACCTAACTTAATTTCAAGGACTTAGACTTAATGACTTGACTTAGTGAATGATAAGGTGTAACAGAATAGGGGCCAAAGTAAGGAAAAAAATAGTAGCTGTGCATTTTTACATGCACATGCATAAATTTTTAAGTACACATGTGCCATGTTTTAGTTGCACTGCATGTGTGTGAAGTTGTATTTGAGCAGTACTGTATATTAGCCTGTTGCTCAAATATCCTGTCACAATAGCAGTTAATTTTGACCACTTAATGCATGAAATTTCAGTTTACAGTAACACAGTAGCTTATATAGCATCCCCAAAGGCGTAGGAACATATTTAGGAGTGTGTGGGGGGGCAAACCTAACTATAGCACACACGTGACCTAGCTAGTACTAAATATAGAAAAAATTCAACAAAGAGCCCATCTTCGTGAGCTTTGCACTACACAAAACTTTGATAAAGTGCATAGCTACTTATACAACTAGCTTGCTGAGACACTGCTGTTTATGCAGCTTATTGCTAGAGTCGATACTACGGCACGTGAACACAGGACATAACTTGATAGACGGCTGAAAATGAACTACTTCTCATTTAGCACTCTGACAGCAGTCTTCAACTCTCCACAGGCATTACACTCACTAGCTACGTCACGTCTTGTTTCAAAACTCGGCACAATCTGGGGAGCATTAAAACGAAGAGAACATAATCTCTTGTCAGTTTCACCACTCTATAGCTTGTCTCAAACCTCTCCGTAGTTGGCGTATAGACTCACTACTCCATTTCGTGTTTTGAAACTCGGAATGTTAACAATCCGGGGAGCATTAAATTGAAGAGGACATCCACTTCCATGAACTTCACTGTTGAAATCACCGTTTCACTGTACTGCCACTACTGTATGCTCAGTGTTTAACACACATTTATCGGCTGCCAGTGTCAAACACCACACGATTTCCTGCATCAGACATCTTCACAGTCTGACAGTCACGACAATTTAAATTTTGGAATCATGTGATAGAGGGCATTAAATAAAGGCACAGGTAATACTATGGGAAAGTACCTGATTGAAATTACCTGCCTTCCAAGAGACTCACTGTCTGTTTGGGCATAACCAATTAAATCACTGGATTTATGTCGACCTTGAAGTTTTCTATATAACTGGCAGTGATTCTGTTTAGGGCTTGGAGTGAGCCGTGGATTCAGCCGGGATGGTCAGAGACTATCTCACTAAGTGAGAAACAAACTGAGCAGCTTATGGCTGAACGTGTGAGATGTATCTTAGGGTGCACAGCATGCATACTCACCTATCTTATGTATACAGTATTTTGTAGCCATAAATGAACTTAATTGTAGTTGTAAGAGATGAACACTGGAACTTGTACATTAATTTTGTGCTACGATAAGCTAGCTCAGTATCTGTGTGAATTGTACTTTAATGCTAACATGCATCCAGTATACTGTGTGGATCCAGAGTGTATATATGTACATGGTTGATATATTAATTTAGCCTGGTTGATTTAATCTAATTTATCTCATACTGTAAGCTTAGTGTACCAGAGCTAATACATATACAATATAAAGCTTTATACCATGCTGACATCATAGCTATAACGGTCCTAGTACACATGTATGAATCAAATTTAGCCATTGTTTAATTTAATTACTTGCTGGTATAAACAACTATACAATCATCATCATGTGCATGTAACTATGAAATGGTGGTTCATGATATATAGCACTGCACATGCATGCATTACCGTAGCTACAAATACAAGGTAAATGGTTACAACTAAATGTAACTTAATTCTTCAAGAATCAAATGTACCAAAAACAATCTTCTTCTTTCACACTTTGCAATAAACTCTTTGGCAACACTAACTAGATCTATTTGATCTGTTTTTTTTTCTTTGTGCACATGCAGAATCATACAGTTGCTGAGACGTGACTGGAGCATGCTAGATCGTAAGTGAGTTTTCAGACGGCGCAAAGCAGAGAAGGTGCATTCTGCAGTGGCAGAAGTTACTGTTATAGTGTGTACAAATTGTAGCAATGTTCTGACCTCACTAAATAAAGTTTTACTACTTTCAACTGCATTCATTACTTCACTTAAGGTTGTAAGTATGGTCACTTGTTTTATGCAAGTAGTGGGATTTAGCTCATTATATACGAATATGCTCTGGTAACATTTTCAGCTGAGCAGTTAGCCTGTCAATATTTACATCACACTTATAAATTTCCAACTCAGTGGGTATCATGGTAAAGCTACCATTAGCAGCATCTAACAAGGTTTTTTCCAATAACGCAGCAAGAGGCATTCCCCTATCTTGTTGAAACCTAGTATGCAAATCAGTGACAACAATGTCAAGTGCTTCAAAATACTGCTGTTTGTAATAAGCTTGAGGGGTCTCAAAAACATGTGCTGATGATGCGCTATCTCTTCGTCTCGGCGGCCTCCTTAATCGTGGTAAAATTGGCTGGTTAGTGAGACCATCTGATGCTCCAAGTATTCTTGAATAAAATGTGTTGAATAAATTATCATCTCGCTGCCTTGCTAGAAAACCAATAGTCAGCCTCGATGCCTGTACTGCTTGCTGCAGAGATGTTTCTTTCCCTTGAAGTGCAATGGAAAGCTGTTCTGTGGCTGAGAATATAAAGTGGGACAACTGGAGTCCAAAGTACATACTAAACTTCTCCATGCTATTAAGGAGACCAACAGCCTTTAAAGCATATTCATCTTTGCCTTCTTTGATTTCATCAAGCGTGTCTTGAATCAAGCTGTAGTTTTTTAAAGCTGCATCCACTGCTCATGTCCTTGCTGTCCAATGTGTTGGACAAAGTGGCTTGAGAGTGGTAACAGCAGCACCACATGATATATTACCCATTAAACTTTCAAATAAGCTAGATCGCTTTGGAGAGTTTCTTATGAAATGGCTTAACTCCATTACTAAATTGAGAGCCTCGTGTATGCACAAAACCTGTCTACCTACTTGCTGCAAGCTTAAGTTAGTGCAGTGTACCAACCAGTGTACATATATAGCCCTAGGCTCAATTTCCTGAAGTTTTGCTGCCACTTCATTAATATGCCCACTCATATTTGCTGCTCCATCATATGCTTGGCCTCGGCATTGGTCAAAGGGCAGCATTATTCCTACAATGAATGTCTTTATTACATAAGAGATGGTTTCAGCATTTGTTTGGGGAATGTCTATCAAGTGTAAAGGTGCCTCATGAATCCAAATTAGATCATCAACCCACCTTATTGCAATACACAATTGCTCCTTGTGGCTAATATCAGTTGTTTCGTCCGCTATCAAGGAAAAAATTCCAGCTTTCTTTATCTCTGATAACAGATTATCTCGAACTCTTTTAGCCATCAAGCCTATTAATTCAGTTGTAATTTCAGCTGAAAGATAACACCTTTCACTTATAAACTTTTGAAGGCCACGATTATCTTTAGCTCTAAGTAGCAGTAATTGCATTAAGTTACCTTCCATGTCTTCATGAACTCTTATGGCTAATCCTTGTCTTAGAAGATACTGTAATGAAGACATCAAAATAAGAAAGCTGTCTCTTCTAGTTTTGAGTTCTAATTTGTGCTGACTATTTAAATGAGCATCTATGCCTGGTTGGTTCAACATCGCTAAATTTAACATAGCCTCTCTATGAAGACCTGACTTTTCATGACGATCAAAACGTTCAGTGGCCTTTTTCCAGTTATTAAAGCCTTCTGTGATAAGTGTAGCTTCGCCCAACTTATCAGTCAAAAGATTCCGATTAAAGCAATAGCAACAGATAGCATAAAATGCAAACAATCTTGTCACACATAGAACTAACCATGAGTAACTTTTGTACCAATCTGCATTAAACTGCCTAGCATGCCCTTGTACCTTTTTGGTGCTTTTAAGCACATTAGGATCAGTTACCTGGTACACTTCAAGGGAATCTTGGCAACACTGTGCTTTGCACTGTATAAGGTTAGTGGCAGTTGGTTCATTTGAATCAACAAAAAATGCAGAGGTTGAAGGTAAGCTTTCATTCGAGGTAATAACTTCAGCTGGAACATAACCATGACCAGATTTGACCAAAGGTTTCGTTGCTGGTTCTGTGGTCGTGCTTGCTTGAGGTGTTTGCAATTCATGATCAGTTTTCCTGACTTCACAGTCTTCACTATAGTTAGAACAATAAAGCTGACTAAGTGTTCTCTCTTTGTTATAACATGTATAAATAAATTGGTAAGCTGCATGAATACAGCTAACATGCATGAGTGAAATATCACATCATATCATAGCTAAAATGCACACACCCCAATATCTATTCACTCTAGCTACGTATATGTAGCTCACTGTTAATTCTTCAGTTACAAGTTAAAAGGTAAACAATTTTATTTCAGTACTCAGGTAACTGCAATTGTAGGATTTAGTAATGGGAATCTTCACTATGCACTACTAACCTGGAGTCTGGGCTGGAGGGTTCTACTACTTTTGCTTTCTTAGATGGACAAGGCAAAAACTCGAAAATCTTTCATTGTGACATGTTGTATTTCAGCTGCAAGTGTGAACACGTGGCTCTACTAAAAACAGCACTTGAAATACTTCCCGTTTCCTGTTAATATGCTCTTGTAAGTATTTGTGTGCATTTGTATGGTTTCTCCATGCAGAGATTATTGTGAAGTACTGCTGCAGCACAATTTATAGGGATTTAGCAATGTAATATAGTGCATCAAAAAGTGGGGGGGGGGCAAAAATTAGGTTTTTCAAAAAGTGTGGGGGCCATGGCCCCCCTGGTTCCAACGCCTATGGTTTACTTGCTGTAACTTAATTATGTTATACTACTTTTGGCAGACTAAATTTGAGCACTGAAAAACTCAAAACTGGTACCCCTTTAGTGTTTTGCCAGGATAAAAGCTGTGTCGTGCTGGCAGTTTGACTACATTCAAGAAAATTATCAGGAACCCCATATAAGGGAGAAAAGTGAGGTGAACAGCTAACAACAGTGGCTCAATGGTGAAGGGTTTAGGAGTTGGGTATGGAGGTCCCTGGTTTGAACCCTGGACAAGCTTTCTATTGCATACCTTTTTAAAATTCTCAGTGAAAGTTCTTTTAGAGTATTTTAAACCCATGATTTTACACTAGGTTGGTTTTCTTTTTTGTAGTTCTGCAGCTGTCACTACTAAACCACAAAGATTTGAAGTAAGATGGTTAACCTACACACAGACTGATTTTCAAGTTATTCTTTTGAGTAATATATCATGTAGGCATGACAAAAATTGTTGTAAGCAAATAATCATCCTTAACTCATCCTGCATAATTTTATTTGCACCACACATAGTATATGAATTCACCTAAATGCATTCTTAATGTACGCAAATTTAAGAGCAATCAAAACGTCCATTTGTATTTTATAATGTATCTTGTAAAGTGTGCAAAGAGAAGATAAATCTAACTCCTCAAAACAAAGAAGCCAACGTTAGGGTTGTATTTCATGAATGCATTGCATGATCTTGCTCAAATCTGGAGTATGGGGGTATTGAAGGTAGAGGAAATTTACAACATAAAATTATTCCACTTGGAGAATGGATTGCAGAGCCACATAAAAATGCGTATGAATTGCATTTTCTTTCTCCTGTCATCATACCCACCACATTGCATGCTGGCTATCTTGGTGCCATACCATGTTCTTGACATGCAGTATATGATACAGTAATCTAAAGTTATACCTCTTTCACAAGTAGAATCAACACCAGTCCAAGTCCCATTACTCTGGCAATCTCTAGTAATGTAACCATGTACATCAAACCCTTCATTGCATACATAAATACAGATATCTTTTTCCATTGCAACACCATCAATTCCCTGTGAACAGTGAATCCTTCCATTATCGGGAGCATCAAGCAGCGGACAAGTTCCTATATTGACACAGACAAAACTTTCAAACAACTGTAAGAAATACTTGTATCATCATTCATCAATATATCATACAGTATGCACTGTACTGTACGAATTGACAGCAATAATTACTTCGAATAGACATTATAATGTTACATATATCCTGTACGCTAGCATGCACAGTTTGTTCTTAGTAACAGATTGCTGTATGTGTGTGTGTATACTTTAAAAGTAACTTTGCATGATTGCTGGAAATTGCTTTATATGCAGATGCAGGAAATACTGCTGCTTATCGTAAAATGTTCTTGTTTACACTAGCTTAATTTTGCAGTAGAGTGCATTACTAAACACAATGGGGTAAAATACTGTACTTACAATTTATGAAATATTTCTGAGCACTTGTTTTACAATAAAGGAAGATGCTAACAGAAAAAAAAACCTTGGTATGCTAGTATATCCTGAAGCAAGAGAAGTTCAAAATCTTAGTTTCATGTCAGCACTCCCAAGAGGACAGAATATATGGACATTAGTTTATCTCACATTTATCATCTTTCTTTTCCCCCTCACTCTAGTTGTGGGAAGGACCTGTAAGAATAACTTACCCAGCAATGGATTCACCTGTTCATGGGGAACATGATGGTATCTCTGTATACAAAACTGCATAATGGATTATAGCTCTTTTAGTAAGTGCCTGTAATTTATTTCCTGTCAGGGGTGGAGGAGACACCTTTATTTAGGGGGGCTGGGGGTCTAGCTTGGTAATGCCATGGCCTAGCTGTAAGTCAAATACCCAAAAATGGTGACTACGTACCTTGGTCCATGTGGCTGTGGTCGTAGCTATTACTCTTATTGCTCGTATACTTCATTGCACTACTCATCTCATCTCTATCTCTACTACTTCTAACTATTACATTATTCTTCTAACTATTATTCTTATATACTTCTAATTATTATATTTCTTTGCACTACTCATCTCATCTCAATCTCTCTCTACTCATCTCTACTCATTGCATTTCTCATTGCACTTTTCAGTAGTTTATTGTTGGGGCATTTGTTAAGTAAGACACAAAATTAATTTTATGGCATGCCTGGTACCATTTTTTAATGCAGTATGTGCAAGTTCATTAGTCATAACTATGTTATAAAACAAGTACACAAACAAGTAGAAGAATTTTAAGTTGGAATAGGGATTACAACAATTTGTTTCTCTTTGATACAAGCGCAGCAAGCATAACAAGTATGTTAGTCACGTAATACGCACAATTCCAATAGAAATGTACGTATTTTGTGACGTCACGTTATTGTGCTTCTTATCCTTTTTAAGTTCTCTATTATCTATGGTTACAGGTTTTTGTTATTACTTCTCCTGCTTGCATGTTGCCTGGCTTTAGGCATGCCTGTAATTACTGCTTCCATAGATACACATGTTCTATAATATTGCTTACCATGTTTACATAACTGTTACACTGTTCTTAGTCATTCAAATTATAATTCTAACTCCTACATTATCATTACTGTTGCTTACATCATTGCTATTCCATGATTGAACTAGCATCCACCCCTTCCCCATCCCATCCTCTGCCATTAGTTATGCATTTGACTATTGAAGCAGAAAATTTAAGGTTATACCTTACTTGCATGCATGCCTGTTGAAAGTGTCTTTTTGCAAGACACCCCTCTCATGTCAAACTGTCTGCATTTAGCCTTGCATGTGTTTAATGACAGTGCTGCTGCATGATTTACTGTTAGTGCTGCTGAATAATGCACTGAGAATACTGCTACATAATACATTAAGAGTGCTACTGTATACTTGTTATTACTGCTGTCTCTGCTACTGCACTGCAGATACTGCTGCCGTACTGCAGGTGATATTGTTTTGCTGTTTCATGTTGTGAGCCTGTCGTTGGGCTCTGTCACTGCATAGTCCCTCCACCATTAGTTATGCTCTTGACTATTGAAACAAAATAAATGGAATACCTCTCTCATAAGGGTATCTGCTTGCATGTGATATTTACCAATTCTTGCATGTCTGCACTGGCATAGGTGAGACCTGCGACCAGGTGTATGCATGCGTTGTTGATGTATGTGTGCAGGGTATTTGTGTGTGTTACTCATGTGTGCTTTTATATGACTCTGTGCATTAGCTGCAACTGTAAATGTTTCTCTCTTTTTTGGCATTGGCAGGTATTGCTAACATTGACTGACTCATTGTTAGTTGCTGCACATGTTGTGGGTAATCTGTTCTATGATTGTTTGCAGGCTCTATGCACTTCCAGGCTGCAGTTGCATGCTCCTTTGATTTACAGTTGTTCACAGGCCATTTGCTGTCTCACGTGTGGTTGTATGATTGCTGCACTTTGGATGCCGTAGCCATTAGTCAGCTGGGAAATGTGCATGGTGGTTGCTGTGCTTCAGTTGTTTGCGGGCTGGGTGTCATTGTACTTTTTCACACCTTTTGTCACTTGATAATTGTCTTTGGTTGCATACTTATTCTTGCGTGGGCACATTGCTTGCTGTAGTATTTGTGGTTGCTGCTGCTGCAACTGCCTGTTGCATAGTAATAGTAGTAGTTGCTGTGCCTTAGCTGTTTCTAAAAACACAGCATGTTCACAAGATGCTGCATACCAGTAATTGAGGCTATGTGTGCTTGGTTTTGCCTGTCGTTGACTGCAGGCTTGCCATTTACATTGCAGTGTATATTGGTGTAGTTGTTTGCGGGCTAGCAGTGTACATATCTCCAGTTACATGTACCTCTCCTAAACACCACCTATGTGGGCATTTATGATAGTTTTGTTCATGAACCTTGTGCTGTATTTTGGTTGTGCTGCATGCATAATTGTGCACATAGGCTGCTGCTTGCCTGCAGCTACCTTTTGGATCCATTTCAAGTTCTTCACTGATATCTGCATGGATAATAAACATTTTGCTATATTTGCAAATTTGGCACTTGTCTTGCATTTCAGAATATATTGCCGCTGCGCTTATACGTACATGTGCACCAGCTGTAGCATGCCTGTGGATTGGTGGCTGCTGCTTTCTGTGTGGTTGCGGTGTGTCTGGCCTGCTGGGTGTGCTACATATGTATTAGGGCACAATAAGTGTTGTTACTGGGGTTATCTTGGGTTTGCCATGTATCTTTGATCTCTATTTGCATCCTCCTTTGCACGTTTGCCGGTGATTGCAGGCGTAGTAGTTTTTGGCTATGCTAATAAGCTTTGCACATCTGTTTTAGATGTGTCACATCTTCCTTTGTGCATGTGAGTCGTTGCTTGCCTTATTCACCATGCACATTGGTTGTGGCATGTGGGGCATGCCAGGGATCAGTGGCTGTGTTTTCACACTTGCTGCATGTGTGTCTCACTGTCTCTGTGCTATGGTTGAGATTACTGTAGTTTCATGAATTTGTTGATATTTGTAATGCACTCTTACTACTGTGTCCCAGTGTGTGTTTGTGTTGTCGGTGGTTGTGTGGCTGTGGCCAGTGTCTGATCATTGCGGGATTGCTGCATGCATTTCTGTTGGTCCCGGTTGCATGTTCTCCTAGGCTTTTGCCAGTGTCTGCATGAGTAGAGATTTTTGCTATAATTGCAATCTGAATAGAACATTAGCTACTGCATGCAGGTAAGTGATGCCTGGATGCAGCCGCTTTAGGGTTGGCTTCTTATCTCCATGCTGTGGTCGGGCCATGTTTTCACACTCCTTCAATGTCAGCATGTGTAGTGCATCAACTTATATTGAACATAATTATGTCCCGTATCCCAGATGCAAAATTTGCTGCACGTTTACTAACATGTAGGCTCACTTAGTTGATTGCTCATTTATGCTTGTGTGGCTATTTACATGTTACTATAACTCCACCCCCTGAACTTAGTGTATGCATACAGGAATGTGTCTGAATGTGTCATTTGTACTACATACATGAGTTTTGGTGGTATGTATATTTAAGAATTCCTGATATTGCAGGTGTTAAATCTATTAGTATAGTCATTGTACCATCAAAAAACTTATTCTCATAGGGTAATGCAAGCTCAGCAACTGGGGAAATTTGGGCAAATTAGATGCTAGTTATGTGCTTTAAAACTTCATCATACCATGCAAAAATTAACTTGTCTGACATAGCAGTTTTCAATGATTATATGTGTTATGTTTCGTTTGCTGTTGATCAAGTGCTGCAGTGTGATGTGGCTTAGCAGTTTGCTATCATCAGTGGTTTAGGAAGAGACTATATGTGATAAGCTGTGTATGTAATTTTCACGTACCTCTTTGTGGAGGAAGCTATTATCCATCCTATGACTTCCTCAGTTGCCTGTTGTTCATACAAACTCATTATCTTAACATTATAATTGTGACCGGATCTGCGAAAACCCAACATAATGGCGCAAGCCTAAATTTTCAGTACAGTAGACCCTCGGTTATCCGGCCCTCATTTATCCGACCCTCATTTATCTGGAACCTCGATTATCCGGAATTGAAAATGACTGTTCTATTAGAGTATTTTGAGTATAGGTGTACGTTCTATTAGAGTATTTCAACGGAGCTCTGTATTATTATAAATGTATGGGCTTCAATTATCCGAACTATTCACTTAACCGAACACTTTTATCATTGCCTGAGAACAAAGGGGTTTGGATAACCGAGGGTCTACTGTATAAGCCATTGATTTGCAATGGGTAAAATATTTGCGTAATCAAACAAAAAAAATTTGTGAAATTTTTAAACGTTTTGTTCTTTGTGAAGCAAGGGTCCTAGGATGAAAACGTGGATATCATCTTATTCGCCTACACAAGAGGAGTTCAAACATCTTTGTTTCATTGCAGTAAACTATAGGATACGTAAGTTATGGGCGTTTGTTTACATCACATTGAAATGATAGTACGCGATCGATTTTTCTTCACTGATTTCATCTCTGTATGCAGTGACAAATAGTAATAGAAGAAAAAACTTACCCGGTAATGGAGTCCCCTATTTATGACGAACACAATGGTGTGAGGTGCTACTCTGTACCACATTGTATTTGTAAGTTACAACCATTTTTGTAAGCGCATGTAATTTATTTTCCCAATACTTGCTGTACAAATCGATCTTTCTGTTGTTGCTACTTTGTAGGGCTGTAACTGTTGCCATATGAAGCTGAAACTTGGCCAGAGCATACACTTGGCTAAGTAGATTATAAATATCAATAATAAAGAATTTGAAAAATGCGCCATTATGTTGGGTTTTCACAGATCAGGTCACAATTCTATACTAATCTAAACTAAAATAGCCAAGCTGTGAAAAAGGGTGCAGCCCTCAAAAAACCAGGTTGAAAAATATGTGAAATCCAAGGTGGCGGCCAAGAAATGGCTGTGATGGTACCATATGGAGTCACATTTTTGTAGTAAAATAATTTTGCAATTTTCGTTAATAGTGGGCATTTTTCCTATGAATTTTCAGAATTTTACTACTAATTACTGCAAATTGGTAAAAATGAGACAGCTTAATTTGTTTCACTTTTTCAAGGCCTCTTCGAAATACTTGCAAGTAACATTGCCTTCTCCAAATGGCCCGTTATCTAGAGAAATATTGCCAACTGCTATATGCGAAGCAAACAAGGAAGTCGAGAAAACCCTCAAGAATCACTGTGAAGATGTGAGGAAGAGAGGATGCTACCAGAGCTATGACGGAAAACAAATTGGAAATTATATGCACTGGTACACGGCGCAAGCATTGCACTCTGTCACTATGAATTGCAATTTCCTAATTTGAAATACACCACAATTTGCGATTGGAAGCGTGTAGTATCCGAAGAACAGGTACAGTATGTTTGGAATTGACTGCAGTCCCAAAATGTTTGCCAAGTAAGAGGTCTCCAGAAAATGTTATGAACTCTAGTTTAGGAGATAACTTGTGTTACATAACTGAGGACTCACTATCTGTATGGTGGTATGTGCAGTGACTGTTGTAGATTTATGGTCTGTTGTACTGGAAGTGCCTGTGGAAACATGTGATACATGTTCAACAGTGGTTGTGATTTCACTACATCTGAGTTAGTGGATATAGGAGTGTGAGAGTCAACTGGTAGAGGTGGGGGAACTGCTTCACTATATTGAGTTAATGTAGAGGGTGGTGAGACAACCATAGGTACTAAGGAGGCTGCAAACAAGTCAGGTGGGTGTGGCCTCAAATGTATCTTTACATATGTGCTAATTAGCTTCACCATTTCTAAGAACATGTCCTGCATGTCTTCTATGTCTAAAATTGCCTCCTCAAGCACATTATAGGATCCAGAGAGACACGGACAGTCACAAGAGAGTCATGTGAGCTGGAAGTGACCTCGTGGCAGAGTGGGACTTCACTTTTAGTAGTGAATTGTATAGGCTATATAGACAGCAGGGACCATAGATGTACTGAACTTTGATATTGCTATTATTAATAATTCAAATACAGTTTGATTTTAAGTCGGGCCTTACACATCATCATCTGCTGCTGTCCTTATTTCAAACCTACCAAGAACTTTCAATGAAGAAAACAGAGACCATCCAACAGCTGGACACACATTATTGAGTTGATACAAGCAGTTTATCAACTGTTTCACTTGCAATTAGTTCCTCCACTCTTTCAAACTGGCGAGTTACATGGATCTTGTAGGCCTTTTTGGACTTCTGTAGATGCTCCATCGGAGGGTAGTTTTGGTGAATCTTAATTAACGTGCACTGTATAGAAAAGGAAACTAACAGCAACAGTTCTAATTGGATAAGTACTGTTTCGAATACAGTACTGGTAACTGGTACTGTTTCGAATAGTTTAGACTGCCATGGTACGATGATGTTTGTATTTAGAAGAGATGATCTCGAATCGGTAGACAGCATATGTATTGAGAAGGCTAATCCAGCATTGGGATGGGGCTATCCTGGTCACAGCACCATCAAATGTAGCAGGGTTTGAAGGATCCGCAACATTTGAGAACCAGACTACTAACTCACCTTGTGGAACCACACAACTGTCATTATGACGTATTACGTCAACTACACGCATCTGCAAAACAAAAAGTAAGCAATAGAGCTAGGTGCAGTAGAAGGGTGATGTGTATAGCTAGACAAACATACGTACTAGACTGTGTATATAAGAGCACATATATGTGTGTATGTATATACTGTAAGTGACTGGATTTGACAAAATCAGGCTTCCACACACATTCAATTATTCGGCTTTAACAATTTGTAATTTGACTACTCAGTATGCCATTGGCCTACAATTTACACACAATTCCTTCATTGCTTTATGCATTAACAGGTCAAACTTTGAAAGTGATAGCATACTCCTACATTGAGTTATGGATCTTTAAAATCACAAATTTGGATGTGTGTGGAAGCCTGGTTTTGTCAAATCTGGTCGAAGTCCTGAATGGGTGGTGATGTCGCCATTGCCCTCTGGAGGGTGTCATGACAACCAACATGTTAATTAAGGTGATAATACTTCACAGGCATTTCAATATTTTTGTAATTTAGGTCATATACCAAAGCTTAGCCATCCACAACCAAGTAGTGAACGTTTAATAGGTGTGTTGTAGGAGCAAAAATTACATATGTTTAGCACTATAAAAGACATGTCTTCATTGTCCTTAGTACTAAGCTGATCTTGAAATTATGTCATAAATTAAATATCTTTAACTTACCATTGTGTCCATAGTACATTTCTGCTCTATTTAAGGACATGTCTTTGGTGCCCCTTACACCCCATTCACACTACTGTTTAACTTGGGTAGAGCACGGCACAGCTCAAAACAAATTGCAGTGTGAATCAATCGAGCAGTGCTGAACCTGGTCCATCACAGCACAAAAAGGAGAGGTGGGCTGGCATGGGTTGGACCGGGATAGGGTACAGTGTGAACATATTCTGACCTGGCCAACTCAGGTTAACAATATAACTTGCTTCTGTTGGCCACGCAGCGAGTATGTTCAATGCTCTAAAACTGTTCTTCAAAATGACTACGATGTACTGTAGTTCTGGTAGATTTTGTGACAGTTACGCTCAAATGATGCATTAGTATTCCTGGTAAATGTAGCACCCACTAGCTTAAACATGGCATCTGTAACATTATACAACTTATTTCAGCTGGTTCTACACTCCTTCACTACAATTCTAGTTTCTTTTATGAAATCCCTAAGCTCGAGCGCTTATCTTAGCTAATTATTATTCGGCACTTGTACTATTGAGCTCACATCAGATGCAGCAGTGTGAACAAGTGCCAACCCGAGTTCAATAACCAAAGTTGACAACATTCTGGCTAACCTGGGACAGTGTAAATGGGGTGTTAATACAGGGATAATGTTGAAATAGTGTCAAGTACCTTTAACTTACCAGCGGGTTCATAATGTGACTATACAGGCTAGCTACATCTTGTGATCCCAGTTAACAGCTACAACTGTTTATCATTTAATTATATTAATAAAAGGTAGAATCGATACTACCCACCCCCCTACCCTATTTATTTCTACTTGACCTTGTTTCTTCTTTTCAATGATCACCAAATTGATTACTAGGTGTTATATGTTCAGTAAATAGGTATAAATGGCAGAAAAACCTTGAAGGAACATAATGCTTGTGTGGAAGACAGCTCACTACAGGTGAACTGTCCTTCTGTGGCCCTCTAAGTGGGTCTATTTTTGGCATAAATGCAACATAATTCCCAAAAACACTCCGTATTGCACCTAATTGTTCCTTTCCAGGTGGGTAGGCCGTTTACCCCCTACCCATCTGATTCAATAGGCCCCCCTGCAGCTGGACTTCCTGTACACCTACCCAATCATTTGACTAGGTACTTACTTCCTCCAGAATCTACCCTTTGTCCAAGCACTGTGGTAGAGGAAGGTGAAAGAAGGACTAATTATATTGACAGTTGGGATGGCACTTTTGTGTGCAATTTATGGGTAAATTTAAAGTGGATTCTTTGGGTTATGCTTCCTTACAATGCATAGCAACACATTAATTATGAATATATTTAATTATACAATACCTAAATAATTTATTAATTATTATGTGGTGTGTATCATGTATAAATAGTTCATTAATACCTTCTATTTTGAGAGTTAGTGTTAACTTCATGGGTACCTGGTGTTTAGAAATAGCACAACATCACCTTGTTTGTATTTACTATTATTTTGTGTTTCTGTACTAGTTTTCTTTCTTCATGACATTGGATAGATCAACTCAGCAATACCTTTTGTAACACCCTGGTGGTATTATTATAAATTGCTCAAGAATATTCTACACATTGACACAAAACTACATTTTGACAAACACAGTTAATAGTGATGATATACTGACCTCTTCTGAAAATTCCTCCAGGGTGACCATAGCTTCCATTAAGTGCAAATCCATATACATAAGTTGACATAAGTGCTTCTCTATTGGAGTGAATAATTCTAATGACACCTTCTGATACATTAAATTGTGTAGCATATGCCTCAGTGACATGATTCACAACACATGGTACCCATTCCTGTGTGTCTAGTGACTTGTTCACTCCTCCTGATATCAGGTGGATCATGTCAGGTTGATAATAGTGTGCCAGAACTACGATGTTAACATAGTGTTTGTAATATTGAGATGCATTTCGGATGGTAGTGGTATAAATCTCATCAGAATAATGAAATGTAGCAGGAATGAGGGTCATCATTGAATCACCAGTAACACCATCATCAGATGATACATGACTAAACTGTACTACCAGTATCCTATTGTTTGATTTTATTGTACAATGGTCATTGAACAAAGTGATTGTAAAAAAGTCACCTTTCCCAAGAGTATAAGATGTTTTGTCATCATTGCAGTAAACATCCACAACAGTAAAGTTGTGTTCTGCTAATACTTTAATAGTGTAGGATCTTCTGGTGGCCAATGGTGCAACGTAAAATATTTTGCCCCATTTATCAGTTGGTGGTATATGTTCTACCATGTGATCACAATCTCCAATATGTAATGGTACATTACCACACTCATGACCACTGAAAACAGACACTGGATAATTTGTAACAATTTCAGATGATGTTAAGTCATTAAATGACTTAAGAAGTATTGTTTGTAGCCTGTTAATAAAGAAGAAGTACTGTCTACCAGGAACAAGGTTAGTGGTGTTGCCATCCATGCTAATGGTGACCTGTTGAGTGACTGTCAACTTCATCAGTGTGTTGTTCCTGGTACCAACTATTAGAATTGAGCTGTAATATTTCCTGCCCCATCCTGTTGTACTCCTAACAACTGACATTGCATAGTAAATGTACTCTGTAGGACACGTGTTGACAATTGGTAGTGAAAGAAACGTATCACTAGTTGAAGAGAGTTCATTCTGACCAATCACAGTCACTTCGTCACTACTAGTTTCAATGTATATTCCTTTATTATGATCATTGTATGACAAAGTTAGTAGGCTTGAAGGAACATTTATGATAATCTCATTTCTACCAGCAATAATACCATTGTGATAAAAACCCACACCTGGAGCTTTAATGGAATAATTCACTGTATGTAATTTGTTATTGATTAACAAAACTGACAGTTGTCCACCAAGATAATTTCTGATGAATCCCAAATAGTATGAATTGGTTGTACTGTATGAATTGGTTGTACTATCTATGGTATAAATTCATAGCACCACACATAAATTAACAAAAGGCAACATGCATTAATTCTGTGTTAATACAGTATCTTTTGCTAAATTCCCTGAGGGACCATACAGTCCTGCCAAATTACACTATATAAGCTTCACTGTACACTAAACTACTTATAATCAGTTACCATACCTTAAGTAATCAGTATAGACTAAGGACCGTGCAGGGGTGGATCCAGGAGGGGGTGTACCAGGATAGTAGGTATATGGAGCTGGGACAGCCCCCTAAAGCTATTTCATGTGTTTCAAGACTAAAAAAATTGCTGTAAAGTGGTTTAATGCCCAAAATTTAATATCTAAATTAGGAGTTGTATAGGGGTAAGTGACAGTCCTAAGTAGTTCAGTTACGTAGCTGTAGATTATGGACCTAAAGAATGGCATACACAAGACCATATACATATACATGTGCATTTCGTTTGACAAAAGTTCTTAGCAGGCTTGGACTAGTTTTTTCACGCTCAGCAACTGTGGATGATTCATAGTAGTGTTATATGTGACCGTCTCAGCAAAAACCCGACTTGTTCGCACAATTAAAAAAATCTTTTTTATTCACTCAGCAACATCAGCAGTATCCAAGGAATGGACCACCAAAGTTTCATCCTTCTGTGGTGTGTAGTTTTGGAATTATAGCGATAGACAGTAGGAAGAGCAAGGTAATCGATTTGTACAGCTACTATACTGCAAATAAACTACAGGCACTTACATTCGCAGCCATAACTTCCGTTTGGATTAGTCTACAACATTGCAATTTGGCTTAAAACATTCACCATGGATCAACACATTAGCCAATGTATAGTATTAGCCCTGTAGATACTTGCGCAAATGGATATGAAGGCGGTTTCGTAGAAGAAACAATGACAATCTTGTTTACGTTTACCGCATCGTAAACAAACGCACGTGACACACATACCGTTGGAGCTAGGCAAACGAAACAAAGATTTTCGAACTCTTCATGAACAGGCGAATAAGATGATATATAGTTTTAATTGATTTGAATCTTCCTGCTTCAAGTACTTACCTGATAGAATTTGCATAGTTTTTTTGTAGCATGCATAATTTTACGAATTATTTTTAAATTTCTATTTTCTCAATACGCATGCTTGTGCGAACAAGTCAGGTTATTGCTGAGACGGTCACATATGTAGTGATAATTTATTTGACTGACTGCTCTATTAGAGTATCTTGATCTTGGATGTATTTGGGTGGGAGGAGAGGGGGCTAATGCCACTGTTCTCCTCCTCCCCTCCCTTTGAATCTGCACTGAAGGACCATGACTCGGTTTACATAAATAAAAACACAAAGTAACAAAGCTGAAAAATATGATAAAAACACCTTAAATTGTGACCAGAATTTACAAAACTGATCCAAATTGCACATCAGGCAAAATCAAACTAACACCACCAGTGGATAGCTACACTATCGTACTACTAGTTTTGACCCTCAGTACTACTCAAACTACTCGAGGATGGTTTTAACAGACGTCCTTTCTGGGTGGTGTGGAGTGCTCAAATTGCGGTTTCAGGCCTTGTGAAGGAGCTGGCTTGGCAAGAATCAGTGGTTTACTGGTGGACAGCCTTATAATGTTGGCCAGACGTTTTCTCTGTTCATTTTGCTACCTATCAGCCACTAAGGAGCCAGCACAGCCCAGTAATCTCGTGTCTGGACTCCAATCGTGGTCTGCCTCCATTTTGAGGTCTATCTCTTGCAATCCCCACCACCCCCCACCCTCCACCCCTTTGTGAGCACTCGTGATACTACTTCGCTCGTCCAACTGCTCAGATTTTCTATCTTATTTGGCGGGAAACTCTACAAGCAGCTACAAGTACTGGATGTGGCCTGAAAGGTAACAGATTGATGCATCTTTTGTATAAATTTCATACAAGTGCTTGCTATCCTTGGAGAGTTATGCTGGCTTCAATTCTTTAAAACCGTTTATCTCGAAACTTCTAATGTGCGATTTGGATCGTTTTTCCAAATCCAGTCACAATTATGAACCACTACTGTGGTTCATAATAAAGGTCGCACCTTTTCCCAAATTCCTAATAGAACATTCAACTAAACACCACCTTAAAAATCTCTTCCAACCGCCACTAAAGAAGCTCTAGAAGTTAATTTGGAAGAAGTTTAGGCCCACTAGCAAAGATGAAGTCAAAAGGACCTAATAAACTACTTTTTTTAAAAAACTGAAATCTGCCATTTTGAATCATCTTCTGATCATTATCATGAACCCTCATAATAGAGATAGCCTATGTTTTTGCCAAATCCTAATTCTTCAACCACAAAAGTAGCCTTAGAATTTAATTTGGAAGAAATATAGGTCCCCTGGAAAATATGAAGTCAAAAGGAACCAATAAAAATATGTTTTTAAACAACTGAAATGTGCCATTTTGTTCATCTTATCATCATGAAACACGGTAATGGTTCATATGTAATAGAGGTCACTCCTGTTTTTTTCCAAAATCCTAATAGAACACTCAACTAAACACCACATCAGAAATCTCTTCTAACCTCTAAGGCATGTCTCAGGATGAAGTGACATCAGTGAAAATTTTAAACCCTTAGCCTTAGTGGTTATCAAGTTACGCTTACCTGAAGGCATCATCGGGCAAGCAGTTAATTACAGTGGTAGATAATTCCATTGAGTATTTTTTCATTGAGTTTTTTTTTAACTAAACAATCTATTGGAAGCTTTTAGGGTTGTACTGAAGGCACTTGCTAAGCAATACTGCCAAGGCACCACGATGGTATTGTGAAGCTGTTTTTGGGTGATATTTTTGGCCAGATAAACCCAAACTTCCATGTGTGAAATAGTGTTTCATCAGACTTTCCTAGAAAATCAGAAAAGAAAGTGCATTTTCTTAATTCTTACACAAAGCACAATTGAAAGAGCTAACGACACCCAGCAATGCTGACCATGGCTACTGTATGTTGCTAATGCATCAGGGGCACCAGAGTAATGGTGAAAGTGGTAGCTAAGGCTCAAGCCTATTATTCTGCTGATTGCTGAATAGGTAGGCATGAGGAAAGTATAAGTACTGCGACTTCTAGTTTTAATTGCTTCATCAAGTATGAAACTTTGCTTAATTTCAGTCAAAAGGTGGTGATTGAGGTTCTGGTCTCATGCACTGGTTGCATCTACTGTACTCTGACACCCTTGTACGTAGGTACACTTTGTCCAGCATACTGCTCCATTTCCTATGAATACTGAATCTGCTATTATATTATACTGTCTGTGCTGCTCCAATGCTGAAGCTATGGCCATAATGTTAAAATGGTTATATGACAATTAAGAGTCCATATAATGGACTCTTATTAAGGACTCTTGATAACAATGGCTGTATTTATCTATATCAGGTTGTGTTTCCAAGGTATTACCACATCTGTATGCTCTGTATTAACTGTAAGTCCATGCACTATGAGGACTGGGAAATGTAAGGTTCTAGAGTCCATACGAAGAATTAGAATCTCAGCATCAAATATTCTGCACAATGATATATAAGATAATTGCCCGTGGAGCAGAGCTCAGGGTGAAAATAACCAACATAATTGTATCAGTAAATGTGACTGAGTCTGGGAAAACTGGTCTCATCGCCCATGACAGCAGATTTGATTATTCACCAAGAACACAAAGCTACAAATTAATAAACCATCAAATTTCATAATCAAAATCAGCTAGACCTGAGTGGTCTGCTTTTGCTGGCTGCTTTTCCCAAGCACAGTGTCAATCCGTATAAGTGGTCTGGGGCCCCAATGAAGCTCTGGCCAGCCTGGGGATGGCTGTGTGTGACTGTATAGCTCCGTTATGGTGAATAAAATACTGTGCTGTAAATGTCCATTTTTGAGACCTAAATGGCTCATAACTTGGTCTAATTCATCCTTACGCCTTCCTGTTTAATTTCTTTAAACAGTCCCTTGCCCACCTCCAGCCCCCACCTCCCACCCTTTTTGGAGCTCGACTGGTAGAGTCAAAATCGAGTTAAAAGTTACCTATAATGCAGGAAACTTAAGTGTTGGCTACTTCTACTGTGGATGCTTTGAAGATAAGGCACAACCTTCATTGTTGAGACCCCACATGCTACTTTAATAGTGAAAAGTTGCAATTGTTCAGCTAACATTCCCTTCAACAAAATGTATATACACCTGTCAACAAAATTCATAACTCTCAAGTGACAAAGATGGCATTTGTGAATACTACTGAGAATAAATGACCATGGCTATTTTCAATTAGCAGTGACAACCACGCCCTTATGAATTGATGCTCGTGGCCATGCCCTTATTAACTAATGAATTACATAATATCCCACAACGTGAGCCATCCATTATAGTACCGTATAGAGGAAACTTTGGTGGGGGAAAACTTTGGCGAATATGGCGATTTGGTACAAATTTGCCAAATTTTAACCCGCCAATTACTCATAGCACCTGAGATTAGTACCTTCATAGCTAAATATTTAGCTTCAATTTGCCAAAGTTTATTTTGCCAAATGCAATTTAGCTGGCTATTCGCCAAAGTTTACCCCCACCAAAGCTTCCCTCTATACGGTATTTCTAGGGGGCTATCAAGTTCAAAGGTAGTGGTGGGATGTCCACACAAAGCCAGATCTAGTAACATATTAACGTATTATAATCCCACATGCTCATGAATTAATTATCATGACCACGCTCCCTGAATTGACAAAATTAATTATGTAATAACCCCGCAATGGACCTTCAATTATGGTAATCAGTTCCAAGATCACTGTAGCGTAACTTTGCACACAAAAGCCAGACCCGTTAATCCATGCCCCAAGCGAGAGTCCTTCCACTTGCCCGCCATCCACTAAAAGAGGTGTCAAACGATTGCAAACGTGCACTGCAGGCAAGTGTGCCATCATGGCAAGTCTTCATCACTTCACTACACAATAACAAAGAAAGAACTCACAGGACGAAGCATCCAGTGACCAAAATGCTCAACTCAGCATCGTCTAGGCTCCATCTTGCCAGTCATCTCTCATGCCAAACAACCCCTTTGTTCTTCTTTCTCCCTACTGTATCTGTGCACATCCCCTTTCCATTCTTCTTTATCCCCATCTGTGCACCTTCCTTTTTTCATTCTTCTTTCTCTTCATCACGACAGACTTTTCTTACACCATGTGGCCTTGATACATACCCTATCTATACCCTATCTCTTCTGGCACATACGTTTGCAAGTCACCCTTAATTAATGCTTACCCCCTTCTTCCACCCACCTTGCATTGTGGAACTAATTTACCGTATTGCATCAATCTGGTTATCAACTATTAGCTTTTGGTAAGTAATATTATTCCACATACACGCAATTATCTTCCAACATTAACCTTGTTTAACTAGTTAAACCCCATTAAACCCTTCTTTGCCTGTTTGCCTTGGTGGTATGGCCCTATTGACCAACTGAGACAATAGGATACCCCTTAAAAAGTTTTTAAGACATTCCGTGGTTATACAGATAGCAATTGTTACTGTATTATCCTATCAGTCTTGAGACTTTGAACAGTGACAATGCAGTTTTGTATAGACATAGATGGCTTCATGTACTGGATAGTGGACAAGAAAGCATTGACATGACACTGCTGATAAAGACGCATAGGCTTAAATCCTTTTAACATGAATCTAAGCTTATCATTACTCTCACAATAGTAATGTACTGCTCTCACTATTGCCGTCCTGAATGAGAATATCATGATACATTGCACTATCAGTACGAATACTTGTCTACCAACTGGTGTCTACTGACATGCATTATGCTTTTTGCACTAGCCTTGGGCTATAAACCAGTATTGTTAGTAAATCATGATAATTATTTAAGTCACACTGTTTGATACTGCCTGTGTCATTTAATACCATCATACCATCTGGGCATTATGGCCTCCCTGCATATGAGCATGTTTCATAGAGGGTAATCGTACAGATATGTGACAATGTTAGTTGACAGGTAGTGACATAGCCTACCATATAATCAAACTATGTAGAGTTGCTGAGCTACTGTGAGGATTTGCTGCTTTTATTGAGGCAAATGCCTATTACTATAATACCAAAGGCTTTGACATTAATTCCATGATGATTATTTCAAATTTTCAGTAATGACCAGACAAATGTCAGACATGATCTGACATTCCTGCAAGCCAATCAGCCAACAACAACACTATTTGCCTCTCAAAGTACTTGTTTACACTATAATGATGGTACAGTGGCCACACCTAATTTGTAATCTCTTAGCAACAGAACATTGTTATTATTTCAACTAGTGTAACTATTCAGGTGAGAGGCTTAGTCTATACCCAACATTACCTGAACTGATGAATTCCAGATCGAGTAAGAAAATGGACAGCAATCTTGCTAATTGGTCAGCAAAGAGCCAATGGCTGACTACAATTGCCCCTGATGCAATACTGTAATATTTTTACTGAAAGTATCTATTTGTCAATACCGTCCAACTCTATGAAGTACCCCTAATCATGTATATGATATGTGATGGTATATTGGCATGTACTAGCTAAATACTCAGCGATATACTGGTAATACTATTTGTGACCGGATTTGCGAAAAGGTACCTTTTCCATACATTTGACATACCAGCAAACAAAATGATGTAACACTTGACTCCTTATACTGATTAACTTGCTCTTAGTATCAAACTGTAGCCAGATATTGTAGCTATATGCATTGAAAATTTCAAGCAATTATATGCGATGATCAAAATGATATGAAGCTTTTAAGTTCAAAAAATGGGTCAAATTTTGTGTGTGAAAAAGTACCTTTTTGCAAATCCGGTCACATTTATCGTGATAAATCAACATAAGCAGTTATCATGCCGTGACAGTCTTTGATGACTGGTACATTGAAATACTGGTATAGGAATGCTTTCTAACCCAGCCTTTGGCGTTTAATTACTCAATTTGTTGATAGTTTAACAAGCCACACTCTAAACAAACACTGAGGTTGCCACATTAGAAGTACCTGCCTACTTGTACTGAACTATGTTCTTTGATTTTGGTATGCATAGAAAATCTTCATATTAGGCAAAAAAATTAATAATACAATAGTCACTGTAACAAGCTAACTATACAGTGGCGGATACAGGGGGGTTGCAATGGTTTCGGCTGAAACCCCCTCTGAAAAATAGTGCATGCACCCCAAATTTATTTATGATTCGGGTGGGTGATAAAATTACCAAGAGTAGTACTTAGTGTATTACATTGGGCTTCTACTGGCCAAGCATCATGCATTTACCTTTTGAAATCACTGAAAATGTAGGTTTAAGCATGTTAATAGTGTCTAAACATAATTATCGTTTTAATGAGTACAACTGCTGTTTTGCTTCAAAACTTTTTGTGAAAGCCTAGAATAGTATTTAAGATTCAACTGTGAAACACATTGTGGAGTAATTTTTACTGAGTCAATGCCAGCTAGTTTAAGCTGTAGATTTAAGTAGCTAACCATCAAGACTGAGTTATGCAGCTTAACAGCCCAGCAGGACTATATACACTTCTCAGTCTTGGACACAAGTCCAGTCATTGAAAGCTTCCTGAACCTGAAACTCCCTCTGAAAATTCTAGATCCTCCATTTCTATACACTTATATATATTGTGATAATTACCTGTTACTAAACTGTGTATTCAAATTTCAGTACCGCCAAACACTACTTGAGAGGCTAAAAGTGATTAAACATTTATTTTTTGCTTAGTTATGCCCACACAACAGTATGCTTACACGTATTGAAAGTGATGGCCAATTGTAGGCTCCCTGCAGCTGGGGTAGAGGGGGTAATAGATATCATAACTACTGTTCGGACTGTACATGTTAACCATGGACATGAGACATGAGACATGTTATACTCATTACTGTATATATACCGTACCTGCACTTTTTAAAAAATATTACCAATTACTTTTGTGTTTAACCTTCTAACTGTCAGGTTTTCTGGTGGAGCATACCGTGGACCGAAATTGAGCCAACCTGTAAGGATATTCACTAAGTAACTATGTATCAAAATACTCCCTATGAACTAAGGAACTCGACGAAGTGTTTTTGTCTACACAGCATAAAACACAAGACTATTATTAAACAATAAAATCACAAAAACGGTAAAATCAGCTGTAAACATGATCCTATCTCTATCAAACTAGCCAAGAGTGTAATACTACTTCTAATACTGTTATAAGGTGGTAACTCAAACAGCAATTCACATCAGGTCTAGTTTCTTTGAGTTTTCTACTGTCATGCCCAATGCGTATGCATAAAGAAAATCATGGCCACCATGCCGTGTCTTGAAAAAGTAGCTTGTACTTGTTCTCATTGTTGCAGGTCACCTTCTTTCATTCATAAGTAATGATAGGCATGATAAACAACTCAAACAACTAACAAACTAATCCTCTTTCATAACGAGACATTTGACGTGATAATGTAATTCTCGCTCAATAATCTGTGAGGGATCCATTTACCCCAGTAACCAGGACCCCGTTGGCATGAGGATTTCAGGGTAAGCGCACTGCATTATTAAATGCACAAAAAAGCTTTAGTGAAGTTGAAATTTCACTCAGTGCGTGAGTTTAGTGATTGATCCACCATATGACGGTTATTACGGTTAGAGGGTTAATATCATCCTTTAAAATTAATGTTGTAATGTATTGGTGTATGCAATATAATTGCAATCTAAGCATGCGTGTGTGTGTTCGTTAATAAGAATAATCTTGTGAGTACCGCCAGGCGAACTATTAAGAACTCCAGGCCAACTCCTGCTACTATAGGACATAACAAACTGGCGATGAGGTGTATATCTCTAATAACAGAGTGAATATTGAAGTTGAGGGCTTATGACATGTAACTCGACGCTTGAAACCTTTGACCCAGCAGTGCAGTATGTTGACGACTAAAAGGAAAGGTTTGACATTTATTGTACCACAGTGGGAGTGCGCCAGGATCAATTAAAGGCATTGTTCTTGGCCACAACTGGACGGAAAGTGTTCTTGAAAGTGAAAATATTGGCCAGCCCACGTCATTAACTGAATTAGACTTGCCGCAGGTTGTGGATTGAATGAAAGAACATTACAAGGAAGACACTGTAGAGATCACGGAGCATTTTAAGCTTTTCAAAGAGTACAACAAGAGCAGGAGACACTCACCAACAACCTGGCAGAGTTGAGGAAACTCATGAAGAATTGTAATTTTGATAACTACTTAAACACTGCCTTGCGAGACCAATTAGTGTGCAGGCTAAGGGACCACAAGACCATGCGAGAGCTATTCTGTATTCCTGATTTGACACTTGCTATGGCTTCAGAATGAACCAGAACAGCTGAAGCTGCCAACCAAGAAACCTAACAGCTGAATCCACCTGTTGCAACTCACCAACTTTCCCAACATGGTAGCCGGTGCCACAGATGTGGGAAACAGGGCCACACAGGTACCACTTGCATACATAAAGATAAACATTGTCATTATTGTAAGAAGATGGGCCATCTCAGTTCAGTGTGTGGTAAGTAGAATAGTAAGACAACTAAGAAGAATAGTGAGGCAGCTCCCCCACATAAGGAGAAGAAGCCTAGTAGACAGCAAAAAAACACTTGGGGAGGCACCAATTAACAGTGATAGTTACAGTGACAAAGAACCTTTCAACACAAGCCACAACCATGTCCACCACAATGGATGTCGTGGATGCATGAAGAAGCAAGCTACCACACTTATATTGAATAGTGCAGAAATCCAAATGGAGACTGACACTGGAGCAGAAATGTTGAAATACCCTTTTCAGTGTACAAGGAGAAGCTAATGTGACTCGGTCTGGAAAAACCGGCCTTATCGCCCACAACAGCAGGTTTGATTTTTTTTGTCACAAAAACAAAGCTACATGAACACATTATCAGATTTCACTGTCACAACCAGCTTGGGTTAACTGGTCTGCTTATGCTGGCTGCTTTTTCCAAACCCAGTAGTGAGCTGTACAAGCGGTCTTGGGCCTAATTGGAGCTCTGGCCTACAAGTAGATGGCTGTGTGTGGCTATACAACTCCATGGTGTTGGATAAACACTAGGACTGTTCATTTATTTTCATTTTAGCCAGGTTTGAGCCCTGAAGGGCCCATAACTTGGTCTTGTTCATCCCTTCGCCTTCATCTTCCATTTTCTTTCATTAATTCTTTTCCCTCCCACCGCCCCCGCTGCCACCCATTGCAATGCTCGCCTGATACAGCCGAGCCACGGTCAACCTTGGTAAAAAAACTATCTAAAATGGCAGGAAACTTGGCTGTTGGCTACTTGTTCACTGGATGGTATTAAAGGTAAGGAATTGGTGAAAAATGTGTAAAAATTTTGTACGCAAGCTACAACACTTTGAATACAAAAACCGGCATACTTCAATACTTGTACATAGGCGATAAACCTGGTTTTGTCAGACCAGGTCACATACAGCTACAATTTTATAACCAGGCACACTAGTACAACTAGCTTACCCATTTTAGCCATGAAACACACCCAGAAGCAATGGTGGCTACTTAAAGTACAGAGGGCATTATTCATCTTTTAGAGAATCTTGATACATCTAAAGCTCCTGGCCCTGATAAGGTTCCAACTAGACTTCTAAAGGAACTTGCTTTTGAGTTTGGACCCATCTTATCTGTGATTTACAAGGCATCATTGGAACAAGGTCAATTACCTCATGATTGGAAGAATGCAAATGTGGTTCCAATATATAAGAAAGACGATAGGTCTTGCCCACTGAATTATCGGCCGGTTTCCCTAACATGCATATGCTGTAAAGTGTTCAAGCATATTATTAGTTCTAACATTTATAAACACCTGGAGGATAATAATATCTTATGCAATAATCAGAGTGGTTTTAGAAAGGGTCACTCTTGTGAAACCCAACTTCTATCAACTGTGGATGACTTTCTACAAAATCTGAATTCAGGCTTGCAAACTGATGTGCTGTTACTAGATTTTAAGAAAGCGTTCAATAAAGTTCCACACCAACGTCTGTGCCATAAGTTATCACATTATGGGATTCGTAACAATACCCTCAATTAAATTCAGAATTTTCTGACAAATAGAACTCAACAAGTGATTATAAATGGATATAGCAGTAGCCCTAGTAATGTGATATCTGGAGTCCCTCAGGGGACCGTCTTAGGGCCACTATTATTCCTCTGCTATATCAACGATCTACCCGGTAATGTTAAATCATCTGTTAGGCTTTATGCTGATGACGTGTTACTCTATCGAGCAATACATTCTGCTGCAGATCATGATATTTTACAACAAGACCTGCATTCACTAACACAATGGGCAAAAACATGGCAAATGACGTTTAATTTATCCAAATGTGAGCTACTGCGCATTACAAACAAACAAAACCCCTCAAGGTATTGTTATCATATGGATGGTGAGGAGGTGAGATCAGTGCCTAATGCAAAGTATTTGGGAGTTATTCTGGATGAGCATTTAACATTTAATGAACATATTAAGAAAATTGTTAATAAAGCAAACCAAGTTAGGGGTTTTTTACAAAGAAACATTAGTTCTTGCCCAGCTAGGGTGAAAGAAGCCTGTTATATATCTATGGTGAGACCAGTTGTTGAATATTCTAGTGTTGTGTGGTCACCTTTTACAAATAAAAACATAAACTTAGTTGAATCGGTGCAGCGTAGAGCCGCACGATTTGTGGCTGGTGATTATGGTTTTATGTCTAGTGTCACAGGGATGTTAAACTCACTTGGATGGACATCTTTGGAGTGTAGGCGAGAAATCTCACGGGTTATCATGCTTTTTAAAATATTACATAATGAAACATCCATTTCCAGTTACCACCTTCCTATGCCAATAACCACATGTACAAGAGGGCACTCTTACAGATTCAGACAGGTATCAGCCCACTTAAACATTTATTTGCACTCTTTTTTCCCTGCCACTATCAAAATATGGAACAGCCTCCCAGCTACTGCAATTGAAGCAACCAATGTAGATGACTTTCAGAAAAGGATTGTAGACTATTTTTGTATTAACCCAGCTATATAGTCTAAAATGTTGTACATTTTGTTTTCTTGCATGTATCTGTGCTTTCTACTCCCTAATGGAGGTCTGCACAGTATTAATAATAAATAAATAAATAAATAAATAAAACGGCCAGAGCAGTGAGTTTACAGCTTTGTATCATTGGTGTGATCACATGATCTCACGTGACACAGTTGTATGTGACTCGGTCTGGCAAAACTGGCCTTATCGCCCACAACAGCAGGTTTGATTTTTTTTTGTCACAAACACAAAGTTACCTGAAGACATTATCAGATTTCACTGTCACAACTCACCTGGGTTAACTGGTCTGCTTATCCTGGCTGCTTTTTCCAAGCCCAGTGGTGAGCTGTACGAGTGGTCTTGGGCCTAAATGGAGCTCTGGCCAACAATTAGATGGCTGTGTGTGGCTGTACAACTCTGTGGTGTTGGTACTGTTTATTTACTTTCATTTTAGCTAGATTGAGCCCTGAATGGCCCATAAGTTGGTCTATTCATCCCTTCGCCTTCCTCCTCCATTTTCTTTCAGTAACCCCTTGCCCTCCCACCGCCCCCACCACCACCTGTTGTAATGCTCACCTTATACAGCTGAGCCATGGTCGACCTTGATAAAAAACCATCTAAAATGGCAGGAAACTTGGCTGTTGGCTACTTGTTCACTGGATGGTACTAAAGGTAAGGAATTGGTGAAAAACATGTGAAAATTTTGTACACATAACTAAAGCAATTGGTGAGCTATAACACACTGAGTACTTAAAACCGGCATACTTCAATACTTGTAAATAGGCGATAAGCCCGGTTTTGTCACAAATAAGGTGAAGTTAGAGTCGTCAATGGTCAGTCTGCATCAGTATGATGGCACTCTCTTGTCAGTAAGGGGAGAGATAATGCTGAATGTCCAAAAGGGAGAGCAGAATCTTTCTGGAAGATTTGTTGTTGTAGACAATGTGAAAAAATCAGCTACCACTATTATGAAGAGATTGGCTCAGCAGAGTACGATTAGACTGGACAAGTCTTTTCAGTACCATGCAGTTGAAATCAATCAAGGTGGTGAACATTGACTCAATTAAAGAAAAATTTCCAGATTTTTTCAAAGAAGAACTAGAAATGTTGAAGGAAATAGATGTTGAAATAGAACCTCAACAAACGATCTCAGCAAGTCATGACCTATCCTATTTATCCTGTGTAGCCGGGTAAAGCAGGCCTTGCAACAACAAGTAGCTGACAGTGAACTCGTACTAGTAGATCAAGGTGATTGAGCGACACCTATTGTGGTGGTAACCAAGAAGGACGGGAAGTCACGCATTTGTGCTGGTTTCAAGGTTACAATTGACCCACACTTGAAGGTACATGTACCATCATACCCTCTACCAACTCCTGACAAAGTTTTTACATCACTGGCCAATGGTGAGTCATTTACTAAGTTAGATTTGTCTCGTGCTTATAAGCAAATGAAGGTAGTGGCTGATAGCCAGGAGTACTTGACAATAACTAAACATATGGGTTTGTTTCAGTACCAAAGGTTACCATTTGGTATAGCGTCAACCCCTGCCATCTGGCAAAAGGCAATGTCTATAGCGCTACAATGATGTGAGGGGGTCGTATGCTACCTCGATGACATTCTTGTCATGGGGCCTACTAGGGAGGATCATGTGAAGCATTTACAAGTAGTGTTGTCTCGCCTCCATAAGTTTGGCTTGAAGTTGAATGGACCGAAGTGTAGGTTTTTCCAAACCTCCATTGAATATTTGGGACACCTTGTAACCCCTAGGGGAATAAGCCCAACTCAAGAAAGGGTCGAGAGTATTGTAGAAGCCCCATTTCCCAAGAACAAATCAGAGCTTTAGTCCTTTCTGGGCATGATCACTTTCAATGTCAGATTTATGCCATCCTTATCTAGCATGTTGCACCCCCCTATACAAACATTTTCACGATGACACTCCTTGGAAGCAGACTAAGACCTGCCAGCAAGCTTTTGATAAGGCTAAACTGTCAGTGAGCCAATCCCCAGTCTTAGTTCACTACGATGTGTCTAGGCCTATAAAGCTTAACTGTGATGCCTCGTCTCATGGCGTAGCAGCTTGTATGATGCATGTCATAGATGGTAAAGAATAGTGCTGTACACCAGTGTGCAATTAACCAGTTATTAACTGGTGTTGTCTAGGTCAGCCAATAACTGGTGAAGAAACCTTTAAACTGGTTATTGCCCACCCACTTGGTAAACCATAAATTACCCCTGCTGACAAATGTTAACATCATAACATAATCTCAAAGCATGTGTAAATATGTGATTGTAATAACTGTTATTGCAAGACAGGATGTTGATGGTTACTTTGGTACCACCCTAAAACTTCCAGCAGGCTGGTTGAGTCCCGTTATGTCTGCCAATATACAAACAAACCAATTAACTGGTTAATTAACCAGTGACAAAAATTTTGTAGGTGTACAGCACTAGTAAAGAACAGCCTGTGGTTTACACCTCTAGAACATTGACCCCAGCAGAAAATAATTATGCCCAACTAGAGAGGGAAGTCCTTGCTATTTTATTTGGCATTAAGAAGTTCAATCAGTACCTCTATGGTTGGTACAGTGTAGTTCATTTTGGTGACTGACCATCAACCACTATGTAAACTGTTTCATCATAAAGAAGGAGTATGCTCATTGGCAGCGGATCGTATGCAAAGATGCAGCCTGATTCTAAGTACATACTGTTATAAGATTGAGTATATTCCTGGTTCCAGTAACAAGTGTGTGGACTGCCTTTCATGACTCCCACACCCTACAACTTCTGCACACCCAGCAGAAAAGGGTAATGAGGTACATGCCATGTCGACTGACAATCTAACAGTGACAGCTAAGATGATAGCAGCTATGACCCACAGGGATCCTGTGTTATCCAAGCTCTTAAGTTACATGCAATATGGTTCATGGCCATCAACAGTACCAGATGACATATATACTACTGTTCCTTCAAAGAAAGCTTGAATTGTCAAGCAGTGATGACTGTACCTTCTGGGGCAAACGTGTCATCATCCCAGGCAGTTGAGAACCAAGTTGTTAAAAGAACTGCATGTAGGACACATTGGAGTGTGTTGAATGAAAGTATTGGCATGCGACCACATTTGGTGGCCACGCCTTGATGATGACATCGAAACAATCTGTACTGAATGTGAGGCTCGTAAAAAAACAGCAGCTATGCCAGTACCCAGTAATCCATGGCAGTATCCAAGTTTATAGTGGGAGTGGTTAAACATTGATTTTGGTGAGTAGAACAAGACTCTTTTTCTGTTCCTTGTTTATGCCTTCAGTAAGTGGCCAGAAGTCAGATTAGTTTCGTCAGCCAATTCACAGAAAACCATAGAAGTATTGAGTCACAATTTTGCAACACATGGGCTTCCAAGTATCTTAGTCTCAGATAATTACCTCCAATTTACATCTCCTGAGTTTGAAGATTTTTTACAAGAGAACAGTATAACCAATTACAAATCCCCACCTTACCATCTGGTGTCAAATGGGTTAGCTGAGAACATGGTTTAAAATGTCAAACAGTTTTTGAAGGAAGAATCACCAGATTCCAGGGCCAAGATTAGGGATGCCACAACCACTTTTCTCAGAACTTACTGTAATATCCCTCATACCACTACCAACAAGACCCAATTCTGAAGCAATTACCATGCACCAGACTATCTTTGACATCACCGAACATCAATGCTTGAGTTAAGTTAAAGTTACAATCTAACATTAAACAACCTCAAGCAGAGACAAGGGAATTCAGTGTCAATGCCCCTGTCTTTGTACGGGGCCTATGACCTGGGCAACATTCCAAGTGGCAGAAAGGGACAGTCGCTGCCATTCTAGGGGGCCAAGATATCAAGTTAATGTAGATGGACAACACATCCGAGAAGCACATGTGGACCATCTACAACCTGGCGTTCGCTAAGAAGTCCAAGCAGAACCAGTGTCAAACCCAGTTGAAGGCCATGAAGGTGTACTACGTAGTTATGTCTCATACAATACCTGCTAAAATATCATCTCACATATTATACCAAAAAAGAGACTGTTGAAAGAAGTATGAGCCCTTGGTAAAAATGACTGTAGTACTAACATGATTGTAATTTTATTTTCTGTTTTCACTATTGTATGCTTCTTATAATTATTGTAGTTTTCCATTATTGTAGTTTTCTTTCTAGTTTTCTTCTGAGTAGGGAGGAGTGTAGTGTATTGATGTATGCAATATAATTGTAGCTTGTGCATGCGTGTGTGTGCTCATTAATAAGAATAATCTTGCGAGTATCACATGGTGAACTATTAAGAACTCCAGGCCAACTCCTGCTACTATAGGGCATAACATATATAGCCTTAAATTATATGAGGAAAGTTAGCTATATTATTAACCACATGTACAGGAATTAACTTTGACATTTATCATCATTGATAATTAATTGTGATCAGGCAATTCTTTCTGCTACAATGGAAAGTACAGGGATATTATTGCATGCTAATGTGCCTATGCTGTCTCTTTGCAATAAATAATGACCATGTCTTACATGTCTGAAACTAAAGCAGTACTAGGTGCTATTGTGTGATAGGCTTAACGTTAGACACAATGATTTCCTATATGGTTAGTTGTGTAAGAACTTTGGCTAAATGCGGTCAGCATGGTTAATAGAAGCTTTGACTAGAAGTATGTGGTTAAAATTTCACACCTGTCTGGAGGGGCAGTCCTCGGAATTAATGCAAGTCAGCAGTAATTAATTGTGTGGGTAGCCGATCATTTTCTACTACCAACTACTGTCCTATTCCAAGCTTGACCAGGCTAGTTTATGTTTTATCAGACTACTAGGAACTTTTTCCACACATATACTGTGATCTTGTAGGCCAACATGCATTGCATGGGTGCTTACATTCCAGTACCATGGCATTTAATCAAGATATGGGCCTGATTTCTATCCTGATATGGTAAGGCAAGCATTTTAACAGTAACTAGCTATAATATTAGCATACTATACAAGTGTAAGATGCTGCTTATTATGCAGTGGCATCACAAATCACTTTTAATTTGCTCTTTTTTCCTATCGTGAATTCCATTACGATTGCCTGGCATACAATTAAATTTTGCAAATACACAACTGAAATTATCTGGCAACTTTAACATCTCTTTTCTGACTACCTAAAGTTGGTTCTAAGCGGCTCGTCCAACCAGATAGCAAGACAATTTTAATTGGAACCTTACTCCGCTGGTGGGGAAGTGTCTGTATCCAACTGCTGCACCATATCATAGAGTTCCAGATGAAGTAATGATTCACAAACGTATCAGAGTGCCAAGTTCTCAACTTAGTTCCAGTTGCTTGATGTGCATAAGGCCATGCATCAATGTCACAACATTTTTCCTCCCCAATGTTGAATCCACAGCCTCCCAAACTCTCGGTTCTGAGACTTCATCTTCTTTCCTTAAATTCTTGCCGCCTTAAATTTTTACTACTAAATTCAATCACATGAATGAGCATACGCGTAGGTTATATTGTAATTAAAGAGCTGATATCTGGAGTGGCCAAGAATGCAACTAACTACAATTACCAAAGTCTTAATCTTTGCAAGAGTTCCTTGGCTGAGAAACAGGTGCATCCATGAGAGTAAAAGTAACTGACAACCGAAACAGCTAATATCTGAAGCGGCCAAGAATGTACAATTAGTGAAATTAATCATTGAACCTTTATCATTCAGCTGTGCTCTATATTCAATTTGCTGCATCCTAGATTAATTTCTTTTTACTCTAATTGGCTGGTAATTTGGCCACTTTCTTATCTATTAAAAATTATCAGCTAATTAGAGTTAAAAGAAATTAATTTAGAATGCAGCAAAAGTGAATATAGAGCACAGCTGAATGATAAAGATTCAATGATAAATTTTTGTTAATTGCAATTGGTTGTACATTCTTGGCCACTTCAGATATCAGCTGTTTCGGTTGCTAGTTACTTTTACTTTCGTGGATGCACCTGTTTTACAGCCAAGGTGTTCTTGTATGGATTTAAACTGGTAATTGTAGGTAGTTGTATTCTTGGCCGCTCCAGATATCAGCTCTTTAAGTTACCAGTTATTTTTACTTTCATGAGGTCTTTCTCTACAACTGAGCTGTTTTTACATTAGATTACAAGTACTTGTAGTTTCTTGGGGACATCTTTTTTACAGCGAAGATGTTTTTGGAGTGGATTGTATAAACACAGCCACCCGATAAGAATTTTTTTCTAAAATTTTTCAAGAATTGTAACAGTCTCATAACATACAGTAATGTACATCCTGTTTCTAGTCAAGTACAACAGATCTATGAAGCTTTACAAGGTTAATGTTTGTGGTCATGCATGAAAAAACATGGAAAACTCAGAACAAAGCAAAGTGCTACAAAGTATTGTATTAACTAACCCTATTGAATTGTCAGTCAACTATAAGGCCTACGAAAATAGGGAATGTGGACACAAGGGTTTTGCCTACTTTTTCAACGTTCCATCACTCACAACTTTTTATACCATTTTGCTATGGCAATGCAAGTTTCAGCTCTTAGTCAGCATTGAATTGGCTTTATTATGCAAGTTAGAGAATGAAAATATTCTGTTCCAATACTGAGATACTACCTGCAGTGTGAAGGGGTGTAGTTTGTGCCCACATACCCTGTTTTCGCAGGCCCAGTTACTATTGTCCATACAAGTAACATTATTCTCATTGTATATCATTACCTCATCAAAAGTCTCGTTAATTCACAACAAACAGCAACAACAGAGCTGTCATTGCATGATCACTTCTCTTTGGAGCCTGCCACACAGTCTGACAGTTCTCTAATAATATCATTTCTGTGTATAAAAACATTTTACATCTTCAAAGCTGACTAGCACAAGTAGGCTGGTGTTGTCTGTTTGAGGTTTAGTCTTGTGACACCACAAATCGGGTAGTTGGAAAAGGTGGATACGGTCGGACGTGGATACGGTCGGACGTGGACACAGACGCGGACTCAGACTTGGACATTTTCAAAAAGCACTTTTACATTTATATAGCAGATATTTTTCATACATAACGCTGTTTTTCACTTCCAGACCCAGGCGTCGATCTTGTCATAGCGCTTATCCATTTATAAGCGCACGTGCGAAGGACTATACCAGCACTCCACAGCATGCCAAAGACCATGTAGTGTTGTACACATGCTCTAAAGTCTAATACAGAGTTACATAGTTGTAGAGATTAGCTTGTATGCCCCAGGCAACTTAGTTTAGCAGGCCAAATCCACAATCTTATGCCTTTTTGTATAAGGCGCAGGCGCTTATACCAAGTGTTGAGGGTTTCAAGGACCTGGCCTACGAGATTATGTTGGGACATGCTAGATTAATCTCTGTGACTCTGAATTAGATTACTAGAGCACGTATACAACACTATATTGTCTTTAGAGTGCTAGTATATCCTTCGCACATGCGCTTATATATGGATAAGCACTATGACAAGATCAACGCCTGGGTCTGGAAGCAAAGACTGCTGTAAAAACAGCATTAGGTATGAAATATAACTGTTATATAAATGTAAAAATGATTTTTGAAAATGTCCGTGACCATGTCCGCGTCCATGTCCGACCGTATCCGCCTTTTCCAACTACTCCCACAAATCATCGACAAAATAACACTGCCTTTGTAAAGCTGCTCTCTAGTATTCAGACACAGTATTTATGGTTTCAAAAACTGCAACCTTTACCACATTACATCACAAACCCAGTTACACTGACTCAAAAACAGCTACATATAAATACGTAAACGTACAGAAAATTCAAAGCTGCAAGTTTACTTGCCTTGCATGAAAGTGCTCAGCGATAAATTCTAATATTGGCTTTCTGCATTTTTCAAAAATGCATCAAGACACACGGTAGTGTGTCGTGCGGCCCAAGAAGCCGGTATGCCACCCGTGAGTATATTAACAGGAAGAAAGAAAATGCAATTTTCACACCTATGTAACTCTGCAATCCCTTATCCGATTGGAACCAAATTTGCTAGAGAGGTGCCGGCCAGCAAGGGGAGTCTACACACCAAATATGAAGAAAATCGCTCCAGCCATTTCCGAGATACGAGCGAACACAATTTCGCTTTAATTTCTTCGTTTTTTTCTTCTTCTTATTCTTCTTATTCTTCTTCTTCTTCTACTTCTTCATTTCGCAAACTTCGCAAAATCCGCCATAAAACACAAATGCGTGCTCGGATCGGGCTGAAATTTGGCACACTTAAAGGGCTCATTAAGGCGGATCTCTGTACCAACTTTGGTAGGAATCCGATGAACATTCACATTCACGGAGTTATGACCGATTATTTGCATAAAATAAGGTCGAAGGTCTGTCACGCCTACAGGGTAAACCCCTTGGAGGAATGAGTTGAAAATTTATATGTAGATGGAGTAACCATCCTAGGAGTGGTTTGAAAGGAATTGAGATAAAGACCATGGAGATATGACACAAAACCCAACCTGTGTCAAAATTACGCGATCGATTTTTATGAATAAAAAAACTATTAGTTTTCACATCTACCAGGCAAACCGCTTAGAGCAATGAGCTGAAAATCAGTGTGTAGCTGGAATAATCATCATAGAAAGTCCTTGCAGTAGTACAGAAGAATCGGATTACAAACCACTGAGTTATGATTCGAAAGGCAACTGCGTGCAGCAAATGCGAGATCGAGATACTCTAATAGAACAGTCACCCTAATAGAGCATTCAGCTATGTTTATAACTTACTCCATTACAGAATTATAGTACATTGCAGGATATTCTGTACGGAATTCAGCTACAAACAGTTAATCTGATAGACAATTCAGCTACATGCAAGTTACCCTGTAGAGAGTTCATCTAGAAACAAGTCACCCTGTATCAGCTAGAAGAAGTCACCTTGTAGAGAGTTCAGCTACAAAGAAACCATCATGTAGAGAGTTCAGCTGCAAACAAATCACCCTGTAGAGAACTAAGTTACAAACAAACATGCCCTGTAAAAAGATCAGCTAGAAGAAGTTACCTTGTAGAGAGTTCAGCTACAAAGAAATCATCATGTAGAGAGTCAAGCTGCAAACAAATCACCCAGTAGAAAGTTCAGCTATGAACAGATCACCCTGTTGAGAGTTAAGTTAGAAACAAGTCATCCTGTAGAGAGATCAGCTAGAAGTATCACCTTGTAGAAAGTTCAGCTACAAACAAATCACCTGTAGAGAGTTCAGCTACAAACAATTCACCCTGCAGAGAGATCAGCTAGAAGAAGTCACCTTGTAGAGAGTTCAGCTATAAAGAAACCACAATGTAGAGAGTTCAGCTGCAAACAAATCCCCTGTAGAGAGTTCAGCTAGAAACAAGTCACCCTGTAGAGAGATCAGATAGAAACAAGTCACCCTGTAGAGAGTTCAGCTAGAAGAAGTCACATTGTAGAGAGTTCAGCTACAAAGAAGCTACCATGTAGAGAGTTCAGCTGCAAACAAATCACCCTGTAGAGAACTCAGCTACAAACAAATCGGCCTGTAGAAAGATCAGCTAGAAGAAGTTACCTTGTAGGGAGTTCAGCTACGAACAGATCACCCTGTAGAGAGTTCAGCTACAAACAGATCACCCTGTAGAGAGTTCAGTTACAAGGAAACCACCATGTAGAGAGTTCAGCTGCAAAAAAATCTATCACTCTGTAGAGAGTTCAGCTAGAAGAAGTCACCATGTAGAGAGTTCAGCTGCAAATAAATCACCCTGTAGAGAATTCAGCTACAAACAAATCATCCTGTAGAAAGATCAGCTAGAAGAAGTTACCTTGTAGAGAGTTCAGCTACAAAGAAACCACCATGCAGAGAGCTCAGCTGCAAACATATCACCTGTAGAGAGTTCAGCTAGAAACAAGTCACCCTGTAGAGAGATCAGCTAGAAACAAGTCACCCTGTATAGAGTTCAGCTAGAAGAAGTCACGTTGTAGAGAGTTGAGCTACAATGAAACTCCCATGTAGAGAGTTCAGCTGCAAACAAATCACCCAGTAGAAAACTCAGCTACAAACAAATATACCCTGTAAAAAGATCAGCTAGAAGAAGTTACCTTGTAGAGAGTTCAGCTACAACGAAACCACCATGTAGAGAGTTCAGCTACAAACAAATCACCTGTAGAGAGTTTAGCTAGAAACAAGTCACCGGAAACAAGTCACCTTGTAGAGAGTTCAGCTAGAAGAAGTCACATTGTAGAGAGTTCAGCTACAAAGAAACTACCATGTAGAGAGTTTAGCTGCAAACAAATCACCCTGTAGAAAGTTCAGCTATGAACAGATCACCCTGTAGAGAGATCAGCTACAAACAAGTCACCCTGTAGAGAGTTCAGCTAGAAGAAATTACCTTTTAGAGAGTTCAGCTACAAAGAAACCACCATGTAGAGAGTTCAGCTGCAAATAAATCACCCAGTTGAAAGTTTAGCTATGAACAGATCACCCTCTTGAGAGTTCAGTTAGAAACAAGTCATCCTGTAGAGAGATCACCTAGAAGTATCACCTTGTAGAGAGTTCAGCTACAAACAAATCACCTGTAGAGAGTTCAGCTACAAACAAATCACCCTGTAGAGAGATCAGCTAGAAGAAGTCACCTTGTAGAGAGTTCAGCTATAAAGAAACCACCATGTAGAGAATTCAGCTGCAAACAAACACCCTGTAGAGAACTCAGCTACAAACAAATCGCCCTGTAGAAAGATCAGCTAGAAGAAGTTACCTTGTAGGGATTTCAGCTACAAACAAATCACCCTGTAGAGAGTTCAGCTACAAAGAAATCATCATGTAGAGAGTTCAGCTGCAAACAAATCATCCTGTAGAGAGTTCAGCTATGAAAAGATCACGCTGTAGAGAGCTCAGCTAGAAGAAGTCACCTTTTAGAGAGTTCAGCTACAAAGCAACCACCATGTAGAGAGTTCAGCTGCAAACACATCACCCTGTAGAGAATTCAGCTACAAACAAATCGCCCTGTAGAGAGACCAGCTAGAAACAAGTCACCCTGTAGACAGATCAGCTAGAAGAAGTTACCTTGTAGAGAGTTCAGTTGCAAACAAATCACCATGTAGAGAATTCAACTACAAACAGATAACCCTGCAGAGAGTTCAACTAGAGTCTAGTCACCCTGTAGAGAGAATCCTGTAAAGAGTTCATCTATGTACAAGCAGATCACCCTGTAGAGAGTTCAGCTACATTTCAAGTCACCCAGTAGAGAGGTCAGCTGCAAATTATCCTGTGGGGATTAATTGACATGTAATAAACATCTAATCCAAAACAGCCAAGCTGTAAAAAAAGTGTGCGGCCCTCAGAAAGGCTATGGTGAAACAAGATGTGAAATCCGAGGTGGCGGCCAAGAAATGGCTGTGATGGTAGGTTAATGGTAAAAATTTTAATAATGACAATTCTGGTAAATTTTGTGAAGCGGCACAAAAATTCACCCTGAATTGTCGTTATTAAAATTTTTACCATTAACCTACCATCACAGCCATTTCTTGGCCGCCACCTTGGATTTCACATCTTTTTTCACCATAGCCTTTCTGAGGGCCGCACACTTTTTTACAGCTTGGCTGTTTTGGATTAGATTTCATTTCTTTTTGTATTTGTATAACCCAAAGCCGGCCTATGGCCAGCTTTGGGACTTTTTTAACCTATGTTTTTTTTTCTTTACTACAGGAAGAAGTAAAGATGAAGTAGATATACTTTAAATATTTTATCAGTAAATGTACAAATTATATATATAATACATATGTGACCGGATTTGTAAAAGGGGCCTTCCACACACATCCAATTTGCCAACTTTGACAATTGATAGCTTCAGATTGGAAAGAGCTATTGCCTTGAAATTTGGGCAGTGGTGATTTCTTTGCAGCTGAACTCTCCACATGATGGTTTCTTTGTAGCTGAACTCTCTACAAGGCAATTTCTTCTAGCTGAT